>NC_057805.1:274520752-274772306 GCF_018294505.1 Triticum aestivum
CCTTGCCACGTGGCGGCGGGCGACTGGTGCGGGCGCGGCGGCGGTTTCGTCCGGCGGCGGAGAGGGGAAAGGGTTAGGGTTCCGTCTGCGCGAAAAATCCGGGGATCACTTATTTATAGGTAGAGACAGCTAGGAGACTCCAAATGGAGTGTAGTTTTCGCCCACACGATCGTGATCGAACGACCGAGAGCATGGAGGTGACTTAGATGGGTTATTGGGCTGTTTTGGAGGGGTGTTGGGCTGCAACACACAAAAGGCCTTTGCGGTTACCCGGTTAACCGTTGGAGCATCAAACGACCTCCAAATGGAACGGAACTTGACAGGCGGTCTACCGGTGGTGTACCAAGGCCACTTGGCAAGACTCGGTCCATTCCGAGAACGTATAACACCTGCTCACGAAAAGAGACAAGAGGGGTGCGCCGGTGCATGTGGGAGTGTCGGATTGCAAAACGGACAACGGGGAAAATGCTCGGACGCATGAGACGAACACGTATGCAAATGAGATGCACATGATGACATCATATGCAATGCATGACATGAACAAAAGCAAAACGAAAGGCAAAACCCAACCACGAAGGGAATATCATAACACATAGCCGAAAATGGCAAGAGTTGGAGTTACAAATACGGAAAGTTGCATCCGAGGTGTTACAACCACCTCCTGAGCATCATCAGCACCACCCGCCGGGTTATTGCCATGGGGCGGATCACGGTTCCGCGCATTGCTTGACACTGCCGGTTCATCTATGCGCCTGCTGTAACTCCGGCTTGGACGGGGAGTGGAATGAATCTGATCGCGACTATATGAATAAGCCTCCTGTTGAACCAAGGCTATCTGAAGAAGCTCCTTAACCCGACGCGTCTCAACCGCCGCCGGAGAATCGCCTTCGATCGGGATAGCTGCCAGCCATGAAGCGGCAGCGACAATGTTCTCCATCGGGTTAGAATAATGACCCGGTGGCGTGGGGACATGCGGTGCTACAATGTTGTTCTGACGAGGCGGATCCACCAAACGTGGCTGAACCGGCGCTCCTGCTCGAGGTGCCTCCGCCCGGTTTACCACCGGCGGATTACTGGTCCCTGCTCCTGGGGTGTTAAAGAGATTTCTAGCGTCATAAACCGGCGGCAGGCGAGATCGGTGCCTCCTCTTCAGGACTTCGTTCGACGCACTCTGATCCAGCATAATCCGGTAAGCTTGTGCATCCAAAGCGGCCCGCTCCGTAGCTATCCTGGTATCCTCAGCTGCTAAGTCAGCTTTGGCCTGGGTGATCTGACCTTTCACTTTCGCGATTTCCGCATTGTGTGCATCCTGATCCGCCGGGTTAACCTCCGCCATCAGCGTCGCCAACGCGTCAAACAAATCAGATAGAATCTGAGCTGGCGGTCAAGATGATGAGCAAGCTCAGGATGAAGGGCGGCGGCTTGTATCCGAGCTTCATCGGAGTTGATGTGAAGTACACCAGCGACGATGAACATCCCAGATGGCAGTAGTCCTGCAGTTGTGCGTCGAGGAACTCTACTTGGTGTACCACATCACCACGGCCACAAAATGGTAACCCAAAACTAATGTTCATTCATCTGTTGTACTAGTACTACTCCCTAAAAATTTCATTAAACTTGTTTCCCAACTAGATGAACTACTATAGTTTGTGAAGTGGATGCACGAGTACATGTTTCTCAAGTTACATGCATTTCTAAAATTGTGAGGTGGATTGTTTCACCAGATTAGTCATCTGAAACTGATGCACTGGATTAGCATCTGAAAAATGTTTCACCAAATTAATTTCAGAACTTGATGTACTAGCATAGATTCTGATCTTGATGCACTAGTATAGTTTATAGAATTGATGTATTAAAAGATGTTTGGTGAAGTGGTATAGGTCCATATCTTGATGCACATGTTTCTCAAATTAATTTCTGAACTTGATATAGAATTGATGCACAAAGATGTATCAAGCACTGGTATAGGTCTTTTATTCAACAAAAAAGAAAACCAAACTTGAAGTAAGTAGCACATATATCATTGACTCTGGTAAAAATAGGTTCTTGAACTTGGTGAAGCATTTGGTGAAGCACTAAAGATACCAAAAAAGAAAAATAACATGGTGTAGTTGAATTTAATTTCAGGACTTTGTGTACTAGTTTCTGAACCACATTCGTCCATGACTTGTACTATATAAGCATCTACCTCATGGATTATCACTTGTAAACCAAAAAGCAGGAGAATTAAATCTTGAAAAAAGAACTAATCTTCAATATGTGTCTCCCCCCTTGCAGGCCCAAGTGCCTCAAAGAGTTCCCGCAGGAGGAGAAATTGTACACATTTGCCGGTTTCAGCATTGAAGGTGACAAGCGGATGCTGAACAAGTCTGGTTTGGAGATCAACCTCAATAACTTCATCGACATGCAGCGCAAGTGCAAAATTCCAACCAACAACAAATTCTATGACTGCTTGGCCGATGTTGCAGGCAGCGTTATCCACCCATTCTACAAAGGCATGAAGAAGAAGATCGACACGGAGGAAGACCACAAACTGTGGGGGATCAGCCCGCTGCCAAACAAGCTCATCGAGTACGCAGGAGTAGATGCGTACGCCACGTACAAGTCATGGAAGATAATCGACAACATCGTGATAGGTTGGGATATTTCAAAAGAGTAGGAGGCTGACCCCTACTACCACTGCAACTTCGCGGGATGAAGAGGCATGAAAGTCTGCCTTCGTGTTGCTCGCGCTTTTGCTTGTCCTTAATCTTGTTGTTTCAGATTTGTAGTTTGCTTTCGTTAGGTTGAACCAGCTTCCTTATGTTATGTGTGTCAGGATTTGAACAAGTTTGCCTATGTCTATCAAGTACATCGTTTGCTTATGTCGTTCGACAAGTTTGCTAGCTTCCTATTTTGTTTATCCATCATTTGAAGTTGAAGTAGGTTGTGAATGAAACTTGATGGCCGCTATGCACACTAGTCATGGAGCATTAGATCACACATGGATATTTTCACAAAAAAATAGTTGCAGACTAACTAAGGACAACAGCAAATAGTAGCGTTGGATGCTAAGTACAGCTTTACGGTAGTACTATCACACTAAAAATCAGTTTTTAGTTTCAGAAGAACGCTAAAAAGACTAAGTTTCAGCCGAGGAAAACGTTCAGTACTAACAGCATCATGCTAATAGTAGTTAGAAAATTACTAAGTATTGCAACAGGAAAAGCAAAGAACCATCAGTACGTATTTCCTAGTCACTAGCATGCTAGGATTGAAAGTACTGGTAGACTTGAACACACATTACATTCATTCTACAAAAATAAAAAGTAACGGGAAGCTTCAGTTCGCATTCCCTAAAACAGTGACACACTAAGAATGACAGTGATAGTACAACTGAAATTTCAGTACAACTTAGTCTATACGGCAAGTACTATGATGATACCAAATATTGCCTTGAGAAGAACCATAGCCTAGAAAATAGAAGGCCAAAACTAAATCGAAAAGATATCAGTTCGACGAAGGAGAAAAATCACAAGAAAGACAACAGAAGCATCAGCCCACATTGACCAGTGAGGTACTAGTTTCAAACAACACAAAAATTAAAATAAAATGACCAATGTACTAGCACAATTGAAATCTCAGTACAACTTAGTTTATTCGACAAGTGCTATGATGATACCAATTAATGCCTTAAGAAAGAAGGCCAAGACTCAACCAAATAGATTACAGTTCAACCAAGGACAAAAATTAACAAAAACAAATAACAGAAGCATCAGCCCACATTGACTAGTGAACTAATTATGAACTTAATACGGTTATCCGTTAAATGTAGCTAATTTAAACCAGTGCTTTAACTTTTACTATGAAGTTCAACTACTAAAATTCAAGGAGTTCAAACAAAAATTTGGCTCTCAAATTTTGCTAAATTTCTTATACTTAAATAAAATCTGGCTAGAGATCACGTCGCAACTTGGTCGTAAATAATTTCAATCCCAAAAAAAAACTTCAGTTCTAATACATTATATGAAATCAGTTCTACATAACAAGGAAGCGTCACTCCACTCATGCTAGATCCACAAGTGCTATCGTGACAACAAATTTTAAAAGCCTTACACTGAATGAGATTACAATTCAGTACTAACAGAACTATACTCTAAGTATAAGAAAAGAGGGTACAGAAACTATAAAGGTCCAACCTAGGTTGGGACAGATGAAAATAAAATAAATCTCACTTTTCCAGCAACAACTTGTAATGAACTTGGAAAAAGGTGTTTTCAGTTCAACTAGTTTATAAGACTTCAGTACAAAAAATAGAACTTAACCAAAACGAATTCCTGATGAAACATACACAAGTGAAACAGCTATTCAACCACACTATCATCATGGAAAAAAAGTTTGTTAAACATTGTGCCACACTTAAACACAACACAAAATATACCAGTTATTACATAGTACTTGACAAGACATCCAAACACTACAAACAAAGCCTACAATGCTTTCAAGAGATATATCACACAACTATCCATTTCACTACGCAAATGATGACCATTTCTTCTATGCACCAGGAGCCAAAGCCTGAACCTCCTTGGGAAGCTCCGTCACCAGAAGCTGGTTATTCTGGTTGAACACAACTCTATACAGATCCTCAGCGTTCCAATCAACAATACGAGGCTGCAAAACAATAAAACAAATTAACAAAAATCATGACACATAAAAAGAAGAATACACAATCAGCCAAACACAGAAAAGTGAAAAGCTCAACTAGAACCCACGTCATTATTTCGAATGTTCTCAACGATCTTCTCACCATCATAGGATCCCGCATACTTCAGAGTATAATGGCCACATTCATTCGCCCCTTGAAGTGGAACCTTGACAAACGTTGGTTTCTTTGCAAAAACCTCCCATTTGGGCTGCTTGCTCGCATTATACTGAGCATCACCATACACAGCCTTCATTACTTGGACCAATCTAGAGATCCGTAAAAAAAGAAAAGAAAGCACACATTTTCAGGTCTCAGAAAAGCAGAAACAAAGATGCGGAAAAATTAATCCAGTACAGATAATAAATGTCACTCACAATCTTCTCGCAGTCTTTATGATAGGTGTTCTTTGAAGGACGACGGTTCTTCGGATAAGGTAAAGAGTCAAGGATGTCGACGCTACTTCAGTATCGATTCATGACATATAAGGAAAAGTGGTTCACTTTCTTATCCTTTGGTAAAATCATAGGTTTGAATAGAGGCATCATGATCTAAAAACAAATGACCAAAAAAGAGATATTAAATATTCAAAATAAAAACCAGCAGGACAACAAACAAATAAAACCAAAAATCAGCTAGTAGATCTCAAAAGGTCGGCACTGAGCAAGTCTTCCTTATCTTTAACATAGCTCTTGAAATCTCTCGCTGCACTCTCCACATTAAACTCTTTATTTTCATCACCCTAAAACGTATAGTCAACCACAACCTGCGAAACAGCCAAAAAAGAAATAGACAGGGGAAAAGGATCAACAAGCAGAGTATTATTAAAACTCGTAAAACAATAGGCAGTCTTGTTTAACAGAAACAAACGATCTGATTGATTACCGTGATGAAATATGGACTCAGCAATACCCTTTTTCCAAACGCAAAATCAGCATTTCTCTCGGGATATTTCTTCCAATCATCAATGAGGAAGTCCATTACATCACCCTCCATCATTTGCCCAGGTGCAAAAACTTCCCAGATGCGTTTCCCAGTGAAGCTAGTTACGCTATCATCAGGCTGAGGTATCATTGAGAATGTATTCCGGCAGCACACACAAGAACAAAAAGCAGGGGAAGCAAGATAAGGCATTCATAGTAGTTCAAGTTGTATAAAAAGGAACAATTCAGGTCATATTTATCTAGCAGTTACAAACAACAGAAGAAAAGAAGAGGAAATATAATGAGAGATACTCACTCGGCATACTTCTCACATGCTTCATCACTGAGCAACAGATTATACAACTTGCGAGCCTTGTCCAGATGAGGGAATTTATGAGGGTGAAGCTGCTGCACAGGGGAGCAAAACTTCAATTATAGGAGCTCTGGGCGCACGCTTCGTGCTTGTAACATTTCCAGACTCCAAACTAGGATCCTTCCTAGCAGCACCAGCTCTACGGGCCACTATTCCAGCAAGGGGAGATAAACCCTTGGCAGCAGCGCTCCTGGTGACTCTTCCCATGCCAGCAATCTTGTCAAACGCATCATCATCGCTGTCTATTAATTCCACAATGGGATTCTTGGGTGTAGAGGGGCTCTCTGCGCAAGCAGCCGTAGAACCTTTCAGAGCTCCCAACCGCCCCTTCATAACACTAGATCTTGTCTTTTTGGGAGAACGCCCCTGGCTAAAATCAATAGCTACGCGCTCAACTCCGATAACTGGCCGCCAAAGATCCTGTAGTCATGCTCACCAAGATCCAGCCACTCACCTGCAAAAAGAAAAAAAGAAAAGACCGCATCAAGGGTAAGTTCAAATACATAATTCATGACAGTACTAATCAAGAAGTACAAGCTGCAAAAAATTACAATAGGTCATGCATACGTACAGGGTTCGATGCCAAACAAACCCCGGAAGTCAACATCAAACACTCATAAATTCTTATCTAGCGGAGAACATAAGAAGAAATTGTTTGTAGCTATTCTTTCCGATCGATCTATGAAGAGTTCATACTAAAATAACACCGAAGAAAATTAAGATTTATAATACTCAATCCAACACAAAGAACCACAAAGAGTGCCCCAAGTTTTCTACCGGAGAAATAAAAGACGAGAACGTGCATCAACCCCTATGGATAGATTACCCCAATGTCACCTCGGGAATCCGCGAGTTGAGTGCCAAAACATATCTCAAGTGAATCAATATAATACCCCATTGTCACCGCGAGTATTCATATGCAAGACATATTTCAAGTGCTCTCAAATCCATAAAAGTATTCAATTCGATAAAATGAAATATCATAGGGAAAACTCAATTCACAACAAGATAGAGAGGGGAAAACACCATATGATCCAACTATATTAACAAAGCCCGCGATACATCAAGATCGTGACATCTCAAGAACATGAGAGAGAGAGAGAGATTAAACACATAGGTACTGGTACAAACCCTTAGCCCCGAGGGTGGATTACTCCCTCCTCATCATGGTGGCCGCCGGGATGATGAAGATGGCCACTCGTGGTGATTTCCCCCTCCGGCGGAGTGCCGGAACGGGGTCTAGATTGGTTTTTCATGGCTACAGAGGCCTGCGGTGGCGGAACTTCTGATCTAGGTTATCCCCAGGGTTTTTGGAATATTTGGCAATTTATAGGGCGAAGAGGCGGTGCAGGAGGCCACCGAGGTGGGCACAACCCACCTGGGCGCCTGGGCCCCTAGGCGCGCCCTGGTGGGTTGTGCTCTCCTCGGAGCTCCCCTCTGATACTTCTTTGGCCCATCGCATGTCTTCTGGTCCAGAAAAAATCTCCAAAAAGGTTCGCTACATTTGGACTCCGTTTGGTATTGATTTTCTGCGATGTAAAAAACAAGCAAAAAACAGCAACTGGCACTGGGCGCTATGTCAATATGTTAGTCCCAAAAAATGATATAAACTTGCTATAAAATGATTGTAAAACATCCAAGAATGATAATATAACAGCATGAATACTTCATAAGTTATAGATACGTTGGAGACGTATCAGCATCCCCAAGCTTAATTCCTACTCGTCCTCGAGTAGGTAAATGAGAAAAGAAATAATTTATGAAGTGTGAATGCTAGCAAAGTGTATAATTTTGATCAATAATAAATTCAATCACTTTTCCTAGCATCATAATAGCAATTCTTTTTTATAAAACTTCTCATGTTAAAGTAGCAACCAATTCACATGTTAAGGTTCAAACAATGAATTCTCTTGAAACTCAACAACCTATATTCTTAGTCACCAAACAATTGCAATTCAACTTATTCAACAGAGTCTAAGTAAGAACTCCACATACTCAATCATCATATAGTCTTCCATGATTGCTAGTACTCAAAGCATATTCTTAGAACAAATGGCATCCGCCGAACATAGAGAAAGATAGGGGCTTAATATTTTGCCTCCCAACTCATTTATCATAGAGATAATTGTCAACAATAATAAATCTTGATCAAATATATTTGACTGGTCATATGTGCCTAGATCTTTCCCCACCACATGATGCTTGCCAACTAGAGAATAATTGAGATTGAAATGAGAATGCATATTATTGACTCTTTGCATAAAAGTAAATACTGAAAAGTAAAGATAGGCCTTTCGCAGAGGGAAGCAAAGGTTGTCATGCGCTTTTTATTTTGATGCCCAAGCTCTTAATGCAAAGGAACACCACGTTATATTGCCCCTTATGATAGCAACCTTTATTATGCAGGTCGTCGCTTTTATTACTTTGCCATCACTAGTTCATACAACGCTCAAATTTCCCTTACAATAGAAGATCAAACATATTTAGGAGCAATTATTATTGCTTTATGCACTGATGACAACTTACTTGATGGATCTTATTCAATCCATAGGTAGGTATGGTGGACACTCATCGCAAGAAACTGGGTTTAAGGGTTTTTGGATGCACAAGTAATATCTCTACTTAGTACGAATTATTTGGCTAGCAAAAGATCCTAGGCAAACATCACATGTTGGAGGATCCATAACAATATAACTTCTATGCAAATATACACAACCAAAACTCATTACATTGTCTTCCTTGTCCAACTTGAAATAATTTTCTCAAGTTTGAAAATAATTAATGGGTATGCACAATCATAGAAGATTTCCAAGATAATATATTTGCATGTGAAAGTTCTCTTCCTTATACTAATCATTCATGAATTGCTTGTATGACCAATATTGTGATTGTCAAGCTTCAAAAGATTTCACTTTCTAAACCCAATGTGAAGCTACTACTAGGCATGATATAATTTTAACTTCATGATATTCAATTCATTCAACAATTTACTCATAGGATATAAGTGAAGCACAAGAGTAAATGACAAGCTACTCCAAAAAGATATAAGTGAACATCAAGCGAGTAGTGAAGTAAATAGGTAGCTAATTGTGGTCTCTCTCTTATTTAAAAACTTTCAGATCTAAGTATTTTCTTAAAACAGCAAACAAAAACAAAATAAAATGACATTCTAAGAATAGCACACATCGTGTGAAGAAGCAAAAACTTAGGCTCAACCGAGACTAACCGATAATTGTTGATGAAGAAAGGTGGGATGCCTACCGAGGCATCCCCATTCTTCGATGCTTGAGACTTCTTGAAATATTATCTTGGGATGCCTTGGACATCCCCAAGCTTGAGCTTTTGTGTCTCCTTAATTCCTTTTATATCACGGTTTCCCTAAATCTTAAAAACTTCATCCACACAAAAGTAAATAAGAACTCGTGACATAAGTTAGTATAAATCAATGCAAAAGTAAACATTGAAAATTGAAAGTTTATCGTTGTTGCAAAAATTCTCTAGAAAAGTCAGAATGTGATAAAATGTTGAAACTTTTTGCATAATAAGATATGATAATTTTTCTACAATATGGTAAATTTTCAGAATTTATTTGAGTTAAATAAGTATTGATATTCTTGCATTCTTTACAGACTGTAATATGGTAACTTTTTGCATTCTTGATATTCTTGCATTCATGAATGATAAGGTTTTGCATTGATTTATACTAACTTATCTCACGAGTTCTTGTTTACTTTTGTGTGGATGAAGTTTTTAAGATTTAGGGAAACCGTGATATAAAAGGAATAAAGGAGACACAAAAGCTCAAGCTTGGGGATGTCCAAGGCATCCCAAGATAATATTTCAAGAAGTCTCAAGCATCGAAGATTGGGGATGCCTCGGTAGGCATCCCACCTTTCTTCATCACAATTATCGGTTAGTCTCGGTTGATCCTAAGTTTTTGCTTCTTCACACGATGTGTGCTATTCTTAGAATGTCATTTTATTTTGTTTTTGCTTGCTGTTTTAAGAAAATACTTAGATCAGAAAGTTTGTAAATAAGAGAGAGGCCACAATTAGCTACCTATTTACTTAACTACTCGCTTGATCTTCACTTATATCTTTTTGGAGTAGCTTGTCATTTACTCTTGTGCTTCACTTATATCCTATGAGTGAATTGTTGAATGAATTGAATATCATGAAGTTCAAATTATATCATGCCTAGTAGTAGCTTCACATTGGCTTTAGAAAGTGAAATCTTTTGAAGCTTGACAATCACAATATTGGTCATACAAGCAATTCATGAATGATTAGTATAAGGAAGAGTACATTTTTTGTTTTGTTATTACAAACAGGAAAATGTTTTTTATTAAGATTGAACTACTCCGTTTTATTTTAATTTGAACTTCTTGGTTTTATTTATAGAAATGAAAAAATGGTATTATTTACTAAAATCGAACTACTATATTAGTTTAATTCAAACTTCTTA
The DNA here is from genome assembly GCF_018294505.1 of Triticum aestivum. Taxonomy (NCBI): domain Eukaryota; kingdom Viridiplantae; phylum Streptophyta; class Magnoliopsida; order Poales; family Poaceae; genus Triticum; species Triticum aestivum. The sequence continues at coordinate 274,531,197 of NC_057805.1, forward strand.
GTTCTTTTTCTTTTTAGTGTTTTGAAGTGATTTTTTCTAGACTTAAATTTTGTTTTTTGCTCTTTTTCAAATTTGTTTGTCACTTGAAGTTTTAAAAAATCGCAACTCTCCGATGTTTTACCTTGCATGTTTAATTTTTATTTGAACTTGGTGAGATAACACACTCGACCTTCTCAGACACAACATTTTGACCTTCACAAAACATAAATTAAAGCCAAAATTTTGACCTACAGAGCATGTACATTCTTCTCCATGTTTTCAAGAATAGCCAAAGCTACATCATTGGATCCGGATTTCAGAGCAAATGCTTTCCAGAAAAGAAAAAAAAAGAATTCAAAATTACAAGCAAGATCTAGGTGAAGGAATCAGTGTTGAGGTGGAGCGATGGAACTAGATGCAACCAAGAAACATCGGTATTATTTGAACGGTGATGAAGACCCTCTTAAGATAAAAATCAGTAGTGGCAGCACCAACCACTGAATAATCCATCAACTCCCCGTAAAGTTGTTGTAGGCTTTGTACATGTATATATCTAATTTTCTTTACACGTGACTAAGCATTGGGACTTATCATATTTTATTGGCAATATGGTTTTGAGGCTAAGGGAGGCCATCTCAAGAATACACAGGATGTGATATCGCATACCCATGTTAATTTGCACCCCAAAAACAACACAAAGATCACACACCCCATTCCTGCACTCTAACAATCTTCCTGCACCTTACGTGACCTTCTCCCTACCTCTATGGTGACCTTCTCCCTGCCAATGTGGTGACCTTCTTCCTCCATATGTTCATGATGGTAGCGGCACCAGGCGTGGTTCGTCGTCCTTCCTGTTCCGCACGCATATACCTGCCTCTGAGGTGAACTTTTTCATAGTAACTCAATCGAAGCAACTCATGATGACCTAAACTTTTGAAGAATACACAAAAATGCAGAAGATTCAGTGGGGGCAAGGTGATGCACATAAGACACTTGACCTTCTCGAACACAACATTTTGCATGTTCAAATTATTTGAACTTGCTGAGATACACATAACACACTTGACCTTCTCGAACACAACATTTTGACGTCCACAATTTTTTTTTAAAGGTCAAGTATGTGTACACCTATGATTCTTTTACTATGATATATAAGGGATTGGAGCAAACCTTGGGCCACACAAAATTCAGCATGGAGAAAAACTTTAGCGCCTAGAAGTACCCCAAACATACATCAAAACTACCTGACAAAATATCCAATGCGAAAACATACTGCGCGGGGAGTTTTATCCAATCCTTATGGGTGCCCAATATGGCCCAATTGCACAGCAAAACTAAAATTAAACTAAAAAGTGCCCGTATGTATGTGTCAGGCATTTTGGACACCAATGGAAGAAATATCTACATATTCTATCTGACAAATTGTGCCACAGTTGACAACATAATGTCAAAGGGAGTTTGCCTGCACATTCACGCGCGCATGCTAGAAAACAAAATCTGCACATCTTGCACTTAATTTCAGAACCAATATAGTATATAAAACATTGGCACATATACATACACACTGGACACACAAGCAAATTGAAGGTCAGAAACCACAGCTGGCTGCCAGAACCTCTTTGTTAGGAAAAGAGGTGTACTGCGAGTTCAAGTAACAAATTTGTACTCTTTAACCACGGACAACAGCAGGTTCAAACAAAAAATCCCCAAGGACAACACCGGCAACTAATCCGCCTCAGAAATCTTTCCTCTCGCACTCAAGGTGAACTGCAGCAGTAGTGCATCAACAGCAGCTCGACAGTGCTTGAGGAGAGGACGATGCGGACTGTAGCTCACTGCTCGGAGGAGCTCGCCACTGCTGCGGTCGAAGAGGAAGGTCGGGACGAACAGGACTAGAGCTAGTTTTTCTGCAAAGGAACACTAGAGGATGGAGGAGGGGCTGAGAAGCTCAGCATCGTCTGCGTTCTGTACGGGAGGTAGGAAAGACGACCTGCTGCTGCTTGTGGACGGTGACCCAGCAGCTCGGCAGCCTCGTGGCCGGAGGGCGGCGTGCAAGATCCATCACCCAGCCGCCTCTATCCTCTCTGCCGGATGTGGCCACCGAGCTGCAGGTCGTGTCGTCCTCTTGCTGCAGGTCAAGCCCTCCTCTAGCTGTAGGTGGATGCAGGTAGGCACGGTGGACGTCGGGTGGTGGCCGCCGGCGCACGGCGTCGATGGGGAGGCGGGTGGTGGCCGTCGGTGTGTCGCATCGAAGGGGACGCAGGGTGGCCGATGCGGTGTGGGCGACGGGCTCACGCTGAGGTGGGCAGAGGTGGCTCGCCCGCGGTGGCACTGTCGCAGTAGAAGGCCGGCGATAGCGTCTAGGGAGGAAACCACCGGCGATGCTCGATCCCGCGTAGGAGGTGGCAGTGGGATCCGATGGACATAAGGTGGGGTGGGGGCGGGGCGGCGCACTGGCCGGACCAGGGAACGGGGGCGGGGCGGCGGAGGCCGGGTCCAGGGCCGCCGGTGGCGCGCGGGATCCATGGCCCGGGGGAGGGGGGCAGGCGGTGGATCGGGAGGTTGCCGAGGGGCTGGCAGGGGATCGTGGGATCAGGGGACACTGGTGGGGATCGTGGGATCGGGGGAAGTGGTGGACCGGTGAGGGCGTGGGTGATTAGGAAGTTCGGAATAGCTAATCGCGTCTATATAGGGCCTCCCGTGATCTAAATAAGATCGGTTGTCCTATAAATATAGGGCTGGACTATTCTGTTACCCGTAACCCCCGGCCCTATATAGGCGCGACGCGCCTACATAGTAGAATCCCCCGAGCCAGCCCGAACCCAACCCGCCTTCTTCCGCCAGAGGCAGCCATCACGGGCGAGCGAGCGATGGCGGCAGCCGGAGCGAGGGAGCCCGTGGCGCCGTGACTGGCCGGTGACTGATCCACCGCTGCCATCCCCTTCCTCGCCGGGATCCTTCGCCGGGGCCGTGATCCGCGCCAGCCGCCTCCCTCCTTTGTCGAGATCCTTCGCCGGGGCCGTGATCCGCGCCAGTCGCCTCCCTCCCTCGCCGGGATCCTTCGCCGGGGCCGTGATCCGCGCCAGCCGTCTCCCTCCCTCGCCGGGGCTCCTTCACTGGGCCCGTGATCCACGCCTCCTGTCTCCCTCCCTCGCCGGGGCTCCTTCGTCGGGGCCGTGATCCCCGCCAGCAGCTGCCTCCCCGGACCTCATCGTCGAACATCCACCACAAGCAGGAGCACCGTTGTCTCCCCAAGCTCCTTGCCTGCATCAATGGCGCCGCCTCCCAAGAACATGCCAGTACGCCGCCCACGAGAGGAAGAAGAAGAAGTCAGATCCAAGAACATGCCACTTGAGGTGATGTCTGCTTCCCACACTAACTTTCCTCAAGAATTGAATCAGTTCAAAAAATGTTTTCATGTCTGGGTTTGCCTGAAGAAAAATACCACGTTTGTGTTCAGTTCATCAGTCCTGCAATGAAGAAGATTCAGTTTAAAAATTGCACACACTATGATCTGCCTACATGTTACACTATCAGATTCATCAGTACTACATGTGTGCTGCATCAGTGACACATGTTCCTATGATGCAGAAGCAGATAGTACATTGCAAAAATGCTTGCATTAGTTCATTACACCCCTGCCACTTGATGCACAATTTGGGTGTCGAGGTTACTGTCAGTACCTCTAATATGCTAGCTTCAGTTCAAGCCAAAAAACATAAACTTATGCATCAGTCCAAGTAGCTACTAAGCTTTATATAAGGTTCAGCTACCACTGCAAGTTGTATGATGTTATTTCTACTAGTGCATGCCGTGTAGTTGCGTCAGTTCGAACTAGTAAAAGAATGTTGTTGAAAAAAATATAGACTTGTTACACAGTAAGTTCAATGATACATAAACTAGGAGTACTTCTAGTGTAGTTGCATAAGTTAGAGATGAAAAAAGAGAAGACATGCATCAGTTATATATATATATGCATATCCATACATATCTGAAGTTCAATTTTCGGTTTGCAAGCAGTGCAGCAAATGTTTATGCATCAGTTATAGGGAAAAAGATAAAAAACTTTCCATAACAGATGAAGTTCAATGTTTAGTTTACAAGCAGTGCTAAAAATCAGTACATCAGTACATCAGTGCTGAACACGTACGTTCATCAGTTCGACTGAAAACTAAACCAGATACAAAATAGAGAACAAAGTTTAATAACGGCCAGCGATGCAAGTTCAACTTGTACATTGCCTTCAGTGCATGACATGTTACCCATAGCATGTATACGAGAAAAATGCAGAAAAGATTAATGCCAAAACTGTTGAATGTCATTGCAGAAACATGCAAGGCGGCACACGCAGCGAGGGTTTGATGAGCCAAGAAGATATGGGGCACCGCCTGGTTGGGTAACACCAGAAATAGCACCTGGATACTTCAACAATACAGGCAGATTTCAAGCTACACCAGAATCATCAGAAGCGCGGACAGGTTCTTCTATGCAGCAAACACCAATATCTGCGAATACAAGCTTTGCCACTGCTGGGTTGCAACAAGGTCAACAATTTCCCCAACGACAAATGTTTTCCTTCCCTAGCGCATGCAGAAAGACAAGGACACACAGGCTTCCACCAGTCGCTCCGTCAACATCAATCATCCGTGCTGCAAAAGCGGTTGCGACGAGAAGACCAGGCCAAAGAGACAGAAATTTTGGCCACTCTATCAGGGTGCAAAGTACAAGATATGAGCCATATAGATAGGAGCAACCTCACAACGAATCTAAGAGGAGACGACCATACAATGAGAGACGGAGAGGTTCGTCAACATTGCTCCCTCCAAGAGATGCATTGCTGCATGTGCCAAGGGTGACACCACCCGCGCCTATACACCAGGGTGAACAACAAACACTGGAGGCAGCACAGAGCTATACACATGTAAGTATCCACATTCAGAAAAAAAAACATACAAGAACAGTCCATACCATGGTACTGTGACCACCCCATCTAACATTTTCATAACTGCGTTTTTGTTTGCTCACTGTTGCCTGCAGCCACCTAACATTGAAGCTTACGTTCTGCCAAGGCTAGATGCGCTTTGAAACTTTCAAAGAAGCAAAGGACTTCTACAACGTCTATGCAAAGCACGCGGGTTTTGCTGTCAGGGAAGGCTCCAAGGTTGAGACCAGAGTCTACCTTTATTGCACGTGCTATGGAGTCTATGAATTGAAGGTGTCAGAAGCAAATAGACAGCGGAACAAGACGACAGCCAGGACTAACTGCAGGGCTAAAATGAGGCTGAAGAGGGAAAAGGATGGAACACTTGTCGTAAAAGAGATAGTCTTGGAACACAACCACATGCTACAGCTCACCCCCCAAATGCTTGTCTTTCTTGCACTCCCACAAAAACTTTAACAAAACAATCTTGGAGTACGTCTAGTACCTGCAGTTCAAAGGCATTGAACACGCGCAAATCATGAGCATACTGGGCGGCGATGACCCCGGTAGCTACTTCCTCAAAATGAATGCCAAAGACCTGATTAACATGTAAGTACAAACTTGTTCTCCTCCCATAAACCCCCTCCGTCTTTTTTCCTCTGTCAGTACAAACATATTATGCAACGCATGACCTGACGCCAGTTCAACATGCATTTTTGAATGACTGTTCACTTTTAATATGCAACAAAGCAAAGAATTCAAGGATGGATGATGTGGACGATGTCCTAAAGACTGTCAACTTCTTTAGGGAGATGAAAGCTATAAACAGGGAATTCTTCTGTGACATGCAACTTGATGAGTCCGACAGAGTTAAGAACATATTCTGGGCGAACGCAAGCTGCCGAGGGGCGTATCAGGACTTCGGTGACTACGTAACGTTTGACACCACATATAAGACCAACAAGTACCATATGCCACTTGGGGTGTTTGTGGGTACTAATAACCACTTACAAACTACATTCTTTGGTTTTGCCCTGATAAGAGATGAGGATGCAGATTTATTCAAATGGCTGTTCAAGACATTTTTAAGGTGCATGTGAGGGAAGGCTCCTACATGCATCCTCACAGGTACAACCGCCAAAACCACCCCCAACCACCACCCCCCACCCAAAAAAGGAAAATAACACAGTAAAAATGTTGTGTCAGTTCTATTGGTATACATGCACCACCATCTGCTGACCACTCCACGTCTCTTTTCTCATTACCAGACCAGTGCCCGTCAATGGCTTTGGCGATCCCAGATGCTTTCAAGAACACAGTACACAAGCTGTGCCGCTGGCACATTATGAAGAAGTACAGGGAACACCTCGCATACCTGTACAATCTGCACGAAGACTTTAAGGATGAATTCACATCAATCCTCAACTGGCCCCTCATGCCAACTGAGTTTGAGGCTGCCTGGAAAAGACTCATGGATAGGTACAACCTCCATGATGATGCCACGATGGTGGGCATGTGGAACGAGCGTGAGAGATGGATATCAGCCTACTTCAAAGAAATTTTCTGCGCCAAAATAGGGGCAGAGGAAGCAAAGGCACAAGACGACCAGACCAACGCCAAGCCAGAAACACAAAGAGCAGAAGGGCGAGATGGACTCCCCCGGCAAGGCCCTTGCCGGGGCGGCCTCCACAGCCCCGGTAAGAACCTTGCCGGGGCAACTCGCCCAACACCAGCAGGGCTGCCACCCTTGAGCCTGAGAGTTCCGACGCCTTCAACCACACTGGAATCAAAGCTTGGGAGACGCCTCCGTGGTGGCATGCAGATCTTTGTGAAAACCAATAGCATACAAGACTAGATAAATAACCAGAAGACGAAGATCCTCGGCAAGATCCTTGCCAAGGATACCCACGAGACCCCCTGGCAAGCCCCTTGCCGGGGACGACCACGACGCCACGGCAAGAACCTTGCCGGGGCCCCGGCAAGACTCTTGCCGAAGACATCCGCGGGGCCGCAGCCAGGCCCACATCTGCTAAAGCTCCGCCGTCGTTCCCATGCAGCTGCCAGCCCACCAACTAGGCGAACACCTGCGTGGCGACGTGCGGCCTCTAGGCCAACTCATCAAGCACCTGCGTGGTGGCATGCAGATCTTCGTGAAGGCTCTGCCACCGCACCAACTCAGCAGCCAACCAGCCAGCGTGGCACTACCCACCTCGTCAGTTCGGACGCGCGTCGAAGCCAAGCGAGGCGGCGACAGCTGGGACGAGTTTCCTTGCCATCCCCGATAAAGCAAGAAGGGCACGTCGGCAGCGCATTAAATGTGTTTGTCCTACGGTGCCAGAGGATAGACTCGACCACTGTATAGCTTTCCACCTCCTGTATGCCACTGTGGCAGCCCCTTTGTCTATAAAAGAGGCCCGCGGCGTACTGCGAGAGGATTCGGACTTTTTGGACCCTGCACGCCTTGTAGCTAGTCCAAGAACACCAGATAAACAGAAACCAGCAGGAGTAGGGTATTACGAGTCACTCGCGGCCCGAACCTGGATAATCCCCCCGTGTTGATCTCTCAATCCCGCTCTTTCCACAGCCTCGCGCCCGCCAACCGTAGCACAAGGGATTCCTCGTGATCTCGTAGGTGTCGTTTCCCCCGACATCTTTGGCGCGCCAGGTAGGGGGCGCGAGCTGTGAAAATCCGGTTTGATGGTTAGCACACTGACTTCATCATCACCATGGCCCCCAAGAAAAAGGGGATCACAGCGATCGGCTCGTCCGAGGCCGGCCCGTCCGTGCCAGCGCGAGCAGGCGGCCGGGTGCCCACAGATGGGGCCGGGGACGTGGCCCGCGAGCATCCACGACATTCTGGTGATCGGAGCCAGGCGAGCGGCGTCATCCGAATCCGAGACGATGAGCCACGCGCCACTGGGTCCGAGGGCGGGGCCGTGCTGCCCGCGGGCGGCGCAGCGGCCTCTACGGCACCCCAGCTGGCGCCCGCGCCGCGCCCTTCCCAGGCCGCGCGCGATGAGCAACAGCGCCATGCCGGAGCCCCTGGGCACCGCCGCGGAAAGAGCCCTGTGCGCCACTCACAAGACGAACCAGGCCAGCGTGTGCACTCAGACGTCGGTGCAGGCGGCGTGCGACCGCGAGACCGCGACAGAGCCCCTTCTAACCCGGTTAGAAGTCGGAGCGTGTCACGGTCTACGCAGATCTCGCCGCCGCCTACGCCAGCAGAAGCGCTGGTGCACGTGCAGCTGCTCCTCGACTTCCCCCCTGCTGCAGAGAAGCTCGACGAGTGGAGAGCCACCATCCGAAGCCTTGTCAGCTTGGCCAACAAAGACGAGCCGCTCCCGACGGGACCCTCGCACCAGCGTCCTGACGAGCCGGTGCATGCCGGCGATGGGGGGACCAGAGACGCTGCGACCACGGTGCACTCCCCCCCCGGGGCCGCGGAAACAGCCACCGGCCCGTCGACCCGACGTCGGCGACAACGTTTCCACAGCATCGTCCGACCCAACACGCCGTGACCAACGTCAAGTCCTTCGGGAACGGGCCCAGGAAGACGCTCGAACTACCATCGAACGACGACAGGAGACACGCCATCAGTCAGATAGTCGTGCGGGGCCTACTATGGACCACCCGGCACCGGAGGGCCTCGGCGACCTGCCTTATGAGGTGGGTTGTCCAGCCTTTACCCGAGAGCTGCGACAGTTCCAGTGGCCCTCCCACCGCACGTTCAAGCCCGATGTTGGCGAGAAGTACAACGGCAAGACCCACCCGTCGGAGTTCCTCAGCATCTACACCATTGCGATGCAAGGTGCTGGAGCTCGCGATGACAAGGTGCTTGCCAATTACTTCCCGTTAGCACTCAAACCCAATGTCATGTCATGGTTGATGCACTTGCCAGTGGATTCCATTTCTTCTTGGTCGGATTTGTGTCATGAGTTTCTTGGCGCCTTCACTGGAGGCCACCAAGCTCATGGCCAGGCAAGCGATTTGCATATCATCCCCTAGAAAGAAGGTGAAAACCTGCGCAAGTACATACAGAGGTTCAGCCGAGTGCAGTACAACATCCCAGATGTTCATCCCACCGCCGTTATCAGCGCATTCCATCAGAATGTGCGTAACCGCAAGATGCGTGAAGAGTTGGCAATGAACAATGTCAAAGGTGTGGCCGAACTTTATGTTCTGGCCGATAGATGTGCTCGAGCTGAAGAGGGGAGGAAGTACCCCGGCGAGGACGCCGGTGCGGAAACTGACTCCACAAACAAAGACACCGCCGCCCCGACAAAGGAAGGTCGGCGCCGCAACAGGAAGCGCAATGGCAAGACTGTGCTTGGCGTTGAGGGATCCGGCGAGCTCGGCGCCGCCAAAAAGGCCAAGCCTGACGACCCCGGCAAGGAGGTTGCCGGGTGTGCCGCTTGCTTGGCCCTGGTGGCCGCCGGCAATCCAGGAGGCTCCGACAAGCAGTACTGCAAGATCCACCACACCAAGGGCCATGACCTCCAAAACTGCTGACAAGTTGTGCTGCTTGCAGAAAAGTAGAAGGCTAAATTTGAAAGGCGAGACAAGGAGAAGGGTCAGGATGGTGCTGAGGGATCCGGCAAGAAGCGTGGCGGCCAAGGGGGTCGCCGCAGCAAAGATAACCAACAAGAGAGGCCCGCTCGGGGCCGCGACAAGAAAGAGGAGGATGATAATCACGACGAGGACGACAAGTCCGGCGAGCATGAGTTCCAGAAGGCTACAGAGGCTATGTTCGTCGACGTTGGCTCCTCGTTGCACACCTCGCACCGCCAGCTGAAGCAGTGGGCGCGTGAGGTCACTGCGGCGGAGCCGTCGTTCGATGCCCAAAAGCCACTGAAGTGGTCCCGCACACCCATAGTTTTTGACACCGAGGATCACCCTGACCGCACAACTGCGGTCGGGTGTTTGACGTTGTTGGTTTCACCAACAATACGCAGCCTCAAGGTGACCAAAGTGCTAGTTGATGGTGGGCCGGTCTGAATTTGATCTCGACCGCTGTGATCAAGAAGCTGCAGATTCCTAATGGAGACCTCGAAGAGATGGGCACGTTTCAAGGGGTCAACCTGGGAAGGAGCCATCCTAAAGATAAAATCACGCTGCCCGTTATGTTTGGGGGCGAGCTGAACTATAGGACGGAGAAGGTCGTTTTCGATGTCGCCGAGAACCCCTTGCCATACAATGGGATCCTTGGCCGCCCAACGCTGGCCAAGTTCATGGTGGCGTCCCACTACGCCTACAACACGTTGAAGATGCCGGGGCTGCTGACCATCAGCACCGTCCCCTCTGACAAGAAAGACGCACTCATCTGCGCCGACCAACTCTATCGAGAGGCAGTTGCAGCAACTGCCTCCAGGGCACTTGCTCCTGCCGCTGAAGCTCCAGGGGGAAGAAGGCCGGCAAGACTCCTTCCGGCAAGACCTCTTCCGGCAAGACCCCTTGCACCCACTCCGGCAAGCGCACCTCTTCGGAGTGTTGTGCTCCCGTTGAGGACGTGCCAGAGAGCTCCACCGGCAAGAGCAAAAAGTCCAAGGCTGCACCACCAGAAAGCAAGAAGGTGTCCGTCAAGGAGGACGGCACGGGCGGGGCTTTCACTATAAGCTCCACCCTCGACAGCAAATAGGAAAGCGCGCTCGTCGCCTTCCTGCGGGCGAATGTCGATGTATTTGCATGGCAAGCATCTGACATCCGCGGCGTTCCCAGGGAGGTGATTGAGCACCATCTTGCTGTCTGTCCTCACGCGCGGCCTGTCAAGCAGAAGGTCAGGAAGCAAGCTTTGGAGCGGCAAGAGTTCATCATTGAAGAGATCAGGAAGTTGGAGGCGGCAGGCCTGGTAAGAGGAGTACTCCACCCCATGTGGTTAGCCAATCCGGTGGTGGTGCGTAAGGCAAACAGGAAGTGGAGGCTGTGTATTGACTACACAGACATCAATAAAGCCTGTCCAAAGGATCCTTTCCCTCTGCCATGCATCAACCAGATTGTAGACTCCACTGCCGAGTGTGACCTGCTGTCATTCCTCGATGCCTATTCAGGGTACCACCAGATCTTCATGATGAAGGAAGATGAAGAGAAGACCGCGTTCATCACCCCGTGTGGTATGTACTATTTTGTACGAATGCCTTTCGGGTTGAAAAGCGTTGGTTCGACGTTTGCCCGAGCAGTCCAGATTGGTTTTGAGCCCCAGCTACATAGAAATATGGAAGCTTATATGGATGACATAGTGGTCAAAACCAAGGACAGGGCCACGCTCGTGCAAGATTTAGAAGAAACATTCGCAAACCTGCGCAAGATCAACCTCAAGATCAACCTAGAGAAGTGTGTGTTCGGTGTCCCCTCCGGCAAACTTCTCGGGTTCTTTGTGTCTCAACGTAGAATCGAAGCAAATCCCGACAAGATCAAAGCGATTGAGCAGATTGAGGCGCCGAAACAGGTCAAAGACGTTCGTAGGCTCGCCGGCTATGTTGCTGCCCTGAGTAGGTTCATCTCCAAATCTGCTGAGCGCGCCCTCCCCTTTTTCAAAGTTTTGAAAAAGGCGGGTCTAGTAAAATGGACTCCGGAGGCAGAGGCAGCACTGCAAGATTTGAAGAGGTACCTCTCCTCCACACCAATACTAGTCACGCCTAAACCACGAGAGCCGTTGCTGCTGTACTTAGCAGCAACGAATCAAGTGGTCAGTGCTGCGCTGTGTGGCGCAGAGGGAACCTGAAGGAGAAGCAGCAGTTGCAGCAGAGCCGTTGGATGGCGGGTCGGGGTCTTCCCCGGCAGAGCCTGACGCCGGCAAACCAGAACCCCCGGCAAGGCCCGAACCCGACGAGGCAGAGCCTGAGCGGATGGGCGAAGTGGCACAGAAGAAGAAGATGGTGCAGAACCCAGTGTATTTTGTCAGTTCCCTCTTGCAGGGGCTAAGTCAAGATATTCTGGAATGCAAAAGCTGCTTTTCGGCCTTCTCATGGCCTCGAGAAAGCTGCGCCACTATTTCCAAGCGCACGAGATCACCATCGTAACTCGCCTCCCTTTGCAACGGATTTTGCACAACCCAGATGCGACAGGGAGGATTGTGGAGTGGGCATTGGAGCTGTCGAGCTTTGGCCTCAGGTTTGAAAGTACTTCAACGATCAAGAGTCGAGCTTTGGCAGAGTTCATAGCAGAGTGGACCGCAACGCCCGACGAGGAGATTCAAGAGACCGCCCTTCCCGGCAAGGAGACAAGCAGTGAGTGGATTATGTATTTTGATGGAGCTTTCTCACTCCAAGGTGCTGGTGCTGGCGTGCTACTTGTCGCACCCACCGGAGAGCACCTCAAGTACGTAATCCAGATGCACTTCCCCCGGGAAAAATCAACGAACAATATGGCAGAGTACGAGGGGTTGCTTGCTGGTCTTAGGATCGCGGTAGACCTCGGAATCAAGAAGCACATCATCAGGGGTGATTCGCAGCTCGTCGTCAAGCAAGTCAACAAGGATTACCAGAGCCCATTGATGGAGGCCTACGTGAATGAAGTGAGGAAGTTGGAAGAACCTTTCGACAGCCTACAGGAAGAACATGTTCCTCGAGCGGAGAACAGCATTGCCGACGACCTATCAAAACGCGCTTCCCTCAAGTTGCCTGTGGAACCAGGTACCTTTGTACTTCAGTTAATACAACCATCCGTAGAGCCTTCAGCAGGGCAGAACAAGCGAAGGAAGACAAGCCCCGGCAAGTACCTTCCCACTGAGCTCCCAGGAGCCGCTGGCAAGGAGGTTGCTGGGTACCCCAAGCTTGCCGAGGGGCAACTACCTCCGACGGGGCCCCAGGCCCTGACCGTAGAGGCAGCTGCCCCTGTGGCCGAAGATGTGCCTTTGGTCCTTGCCGTCAAGCCCCAGGCTCCGGCATGGGCGCAGCCCACTGTCCGTTTCCTCCAAATAGGAGAACTCCCCGAGGAGCAGGAAGAAGCAGAGAAAGTAGCCCGTCGGTCCAACATGTACCAGTTTGTGGATGATACCCTGTACAGAAGGAGGCCAAACAGAGTCAGGCTGAAGTGCATCCCTCGAGAGGACGGACTAGAAATGTTGGCAGAGATACATGGAGGTATGTGTGGCTCCCACATAGGGTCAAGGGCCCTTGCCGGCAAGGCATTCCCGCAAGGTTTCTTCTGGCCCACAGCCCTCCAGGATGCAGCTGCGCTAGTAACCAAGTGTGAAGCATGTCAGTTCCATTCGAAGAAGCTTCATCAACCAGTTCAAGCCCTTCAAACAATCCCTCTCTCCTGGCCATTTTCGGTTTGGGGGCTCGACATACTGGGCCCCTTCCCCCGTGCTATCGGGGGCTTTGAGTACTTGTATGTCGTGATCGACAAGTTCACAAAGTGGCCCGAAGTGGAGGCAGTGAGGAAGGTGACAACACAGTCAGCCGTCAAGTTCTTCAAGGGGCTAGTTTGCCGTTTTGGTGTGCCGAACAGGGTCGTCACCGACAACGGCACGCAGTTCACAAGCCGCACGTTCATGCAATACATCCAGGACCTCGGTAGCAAGGTCTGTTTCGCTTCGGTAGCACACCCACGGAGCAACGGCCAGGCAGAGAGGGCAAATGCTGAAGTACTGCGAGGCCTGAGGACAAAGACTTTTTACAGGCAGCACAAGTGTGGAAGGCACTGGATTGATGAGTTGCCGACGGTTCTTTGGTCAATCAGAACGACGCCAAATCGAGCCACCGGCCAGACACCCTTTGCCCTGGTATACGGGGCAGAAGCAGTTCTCCCCACGGAACTCACATACGGGTCACCTCGAGTGCTCGATTATGACGAGCTTGAGTAAGAGCAGTTGCGGCAAGATGGCGCGACGCTCCTTGAGGAAGATCGTCTTCGGGCGGCTGTGCGAGCTGCACGCTACCAGTAGGCCTTGCGCCGCTACCATAGCCGCAAGGTTCATGCCCGAAGTCTTGAGGAAGGCGACCTTGTTCTTCGGCGCGTTCAGTCAGGCAAGAATTCCAACAAGCTGACGCCAAAGTGGGAAGGCCCTTATCGGGTAATACGAGTCACCAGGCCTGGCGTAGTCCGCCTGGAGACCAAAGATGGTGTCCCAGTGAGCAACTCCTGGAACATTGAAAATCTCCGTAAGTTTTACCCATGAGGCGCGGTTGTCGGGCCTCCCAACAAGCCACCTTTTGTACAAGCCTTGCCGACAAGGCATGTAACCCTTTGTACAAAGCCAGGCGCAGACCCTGAGCATAAATAAATGAAGCGCTGGCGCCCTAAGTTTTAGCATGCATGCTAGGTTAAGTATCTCTTTGGTAGGGTTGATACTGCCCGGCGGCAACTAACCCCTAGCATAGAGGTCGGGTGTGTGTCTTTCCATCCTTTCCAGTCTTTTCTTTGGTTCGCAGGCTGCACAGGCGTTTCTGCTAAGCCATTTAAGGGCAGGAAGATGGATCGACATCCCCGACCCCGGCAAGCCATTGCCGGGGGGGCTGCGGATTCAAGCACCCGACCACGGCAAGCCAAGGTTGCCGGGGGCTGTAGATCCAGATAAGTCCTTTATCCCCTGTTATGCATTTATGTGTGGAATTGGGACGTGTGAAGCCTCGTTTATTCCTGGGCCACCGTGCTCCCCCTTTCCTATGCCCAAGAACTATTCCCTGGGCCGGAACTTGGTTGTAGTTGCGGTGACAAGGAAGCAAACGAAGGGCTTCGCCCCTGCCTCCGCCGAGGGCGTGAGTATGGTCGTGAATGAACTGAGGGGACGGCAAGACCTGTTGCCGGGCGACAATGTTTACCTTAAAAATAACAAGGATTCATTCCTTGGCATGGGCCTCGCTCACGCACAAAGAACCCGACAAACACCCTTTTTCATTAATACGTTCCAAACAGGTACAGTTCGTACTGAATGCAAACATGAGCAAGGGGATTACAAGGTTTAAATCTAACAAGTGCCCGTAGGCTTAAAAACTAAAAAAGATAAGTGCCCCGTGATCCCCGTTCTTGCCCCTTTCCTCCCAGGTGCGGCAGGTGAAGGCAAAAAGGAGGCGATGGGGAACGCTCCGATGGAGAGCTTGACGAGGAAGGCCCTCGGCAGGGCGCGTGGCCGAGGGAGGAGGGCGACACAGTCAGTCGGAATCGGAGTCGGCGTCCTCCTGCTTGACGCCCTCGTCGTCGCTGTCGCTGTCCTCCTTGTCACTCCCGCTTGAGGAGGAGTCTTCATCATCGGAGGATCTCTCCACGCAACACCTTAGGCGACTTCCCAAGTGCCCAAAGACCTTGACGGAGAGCGGGACGTTCTCCATTAATTTGAACTGGAGAACGATCCCCTCCGACAGGCTGTGGGCATGAGCGAAGGTCTTCCATCCCGACGAAGATACATGACGTGAGGGGCGGGGAAGTCGACATCGACCCGCATGCTGCCATTCTCGCAGCCCCTCATATGCAACCTCAGAGCCTGTGGCGGGTCGAGCTCCTTCTCTCGAGCGAACGGAGTAGGGAGACGAAGACGACGGCGCACTGGCCGGTGCAGCCTGATGACAAACTCGCGGGGCTGGTCTCTGACGTGGCCCTCCATTGGGGAGGGGCCGCTGGCGGAGGCGAGGCCGGTGTGCCGCCCTGTCCTCCTCTTCCTCGAGTGCCACGGAGACCTCGGCCTCGCCCCCTCCCCCTTCCTCTCACGGCCGGCTCCGCTGCCACGAGCTCTTGGGAAGGAGAGGCGTGCTGTCAAGCAGAGGCCCTCGTCGCCGCCATCGGAGTGCCGTCGCGCCCTCTTTCCATAGCAGAAGAAAGGAAGGAGCCAAGGTAGAAGGAGATGAATGATGAAAGATTGGGGGGTGCCATCCCCCTCCCCTTCTTATAAAGGGGCGGGGCCGGGGCTCGGCTGCCCCACTTAACCAATCCAGCCACCAGGGGCGTAGGGAATCGAGACCGACCCGCTGCTGCAACCAGCGAAGACCCAGTTCCCCACCTCGTCATTTAAGGCCCGTGTCCCCTGCGTACTCCGCCTACCATCTTCGAGGCATGGGGGACATGTGGCGAGCAAGCCGAAATCGAGGAGATGAGTGAGGCGACCGTTCTCCACCCCGTGATCGTGGGGCATCGGCGCCTTGAAGGCCGCGACTCGAGTCCACTTAGTAAATGAGCCGCGCCCCTGCATTTTCCTCTTTTTATGGGGAAGGCGCGAGGCGCCTCTTTACTATGATGTGACGCATGAGGGCAGCAACCGCCCCACGCATGACCCCCACGTCACGCACGACCCCCACGTCACGCATTCAACGCGGGTCGTGGGGAGGCGCAGCGAGCGAGGGAGTTACTATGGTAAAAACTCCACCGCATGCGCGCCCGCGCACCGTTCTGGCCTGGCCCAATAACGCCCCGCGCTTATATGTGGCCCAGGCCCGGGGGCTCATGTCGGTGTACAAAAGTAGGGGTCCCTTTTTGCACCCCTTTACTTGTGCGCGGGCACTCGCAGCCCCACGCCCCTGGCCACACTTTGCGGGGCAGAGGAAGCAAAGGCACAAGACGACCAGACCAACGCCAAGCCGGAAACACAAAGAGCAGAAGGGCGAGATGGACTCCCCCGGCAAGGCCCTTGCCGGGGCGGCCTCCACAGCCCCGGCAAGAACCATGCCGGGGCAACTCGCCCAACACCAGCAGGGCTACCACCCTTGAGCCTGAGACTTCCGACGACTTCAACCACACTGGAATCAAAGCTCGGGAGGCGCCTCCATGGTGGCATGCAGATCTTTGTGAAAACCAAGAGCATACAAGACTAGATAAATAACCAGAAGTCGAAGATCCTCGGCAAGATCCTTCCCAAGGATACCCACGAGACCCTCGGCAAGCCCCTTGCCGGGGACGACCACGACGCCACGGCAAGACCCTTGCTGGGGCCCCGGCAAGACTCTTGCCGAAGATATCCGCAGGGCCGCAACGAGGCCCACATCTGCTAAAACTCCATCGCTGTTCCAATGCAGCTGCCAGCCCACCAACTAGGCGAACACCTGCGTGGCGACATGCGGCCTCTAGGCCAACTCAGCAAGCACCTGCGTGGTGGCATGCAGATCTTCGTGAAGGCTCTGCCACTGCACCAACTCAACAGCCGGCCAGCCAGCGTGGCACTACCTGCCTCGTCAGTTCGGACGTGCGTCGAAGCCAAGCGAGGCGGCGACAGCTGGGACGAGCTTCCTTGCCGTCCCCGATAAAACAAGAAGGGCACGCCGGCAGCACATTAAATGCGTTTGTCCTACGATGCCAGAGGATAGACTCGACCACTGTATAGCTTTCCACCTCCTGTATGCCACTGTGGCAGCCCCTTTGTCTATAAAAGGAGGCCCGCGGCGTACTGGGAGAGGATTCAGACTTTTTGAACCCTGCACGCCTTGTAGCTAGTCCAAGAACACCAGATAAACAGAAACCAGCTGGAGTAGGGTATTACGCGTCACTCGCGGCCCGAACCTGGATAATCCCCCGTGTGGATAATCCCACAGCCCCGCGCCCGCCAACCGTAGCAAAAGGGATTCCTCGTGATCCCGTAGGTGTGGTTTCCCCCGACATTGGTACTACCGGGGTGAATAGACAATGGAGTGTCATCAGCTTCTTTCATAACTTCCTGAACCATATCCAGGTTGTCTTTTGAAGGGACCACTAGGCGACCTTTAAAGAACAAAGTGTCATCATCTTCAACAGTGAAGAACGAGGGCCTTCCTTCTGCGAGGTAGCGCTTAATCTTCTCAACTTGAGAGTCATACTTCTGCAGTCTCTTGATGCTCTCCACAAGATCTGGTTCGACAACCAGGGTATTGAGGGAACCCTGAGGAACAACACGAAGGTTCATCTTGCGGGACTCTAGAGGAGGGGGAGCGAGTGCACCAGGTGGAACAATATGGAGGTTCAGCTTTCTGAATTCTTCAACAAGCGAGGGCTGAACTTTGTGAACCTGGAGGTGGTTGCAATATGACTTGCGGCTCAAGGCATCAGCCATTACATTAGCCTTGCCCGGTGTATAAGAAATACAAAAGTCAAAATCTGCTACGGTCTCCATCCATCTCTGCTGACGGAGATTCAAACCTGGCTGAGTAAACAGATACTTCAGACTTTGGTGGTTGGTAAAGATCTCGCAATGATTACCGAGAAGGTAATGTCGCCACTGTTTGAGTGCATGTATGACAGCAGCAAGCTCGAGGTCATGAACTGGGTAGTTCTCTTCGTGAGGGCGCAATTGATGAGAGGCGTAGGCAATCACTCTGCGCTCTTGCATTAGGACACAACCTAATCCTTGTCATGAAGCGTCGCAGTAAATGACGAACCCCTTCTTAGTATCAGGTGGAGCAAGCACTGGGGCAGAAGTTAGCTTGTCTTTGAGTGCCTGGAAACTTTCTTGACATTTGGCTGTCCACTCGAACTTGACGCCTTTGTGAAGCAGACCAGTTAGGGGCTTGGTGATCTTGGAGAAGTCCTCGACAAATCGACGGCAATAGCTGGCGAGTCCGAGAAAACTTCTGACTTGCTTGACATTCTTCAGATGAGTCCAATCAAGAATAACCTGAACTCGTTCGGGGTTGACAGCAATAACATCCTTGGAGATGACATGCCCAAGATAGGTCACTTCGGGTAGCCAGAACTCACACTTGGAATATTTGGCATAAAACTGATGCTCCCGAAGCTTTTCCAGAACAAGTCAAAGGTGTTCAGCATGTTCTTCTTTGTTCTTGGTGTACACAAGGATATCATCCAGATAAACCACGACAAAGTTGTCAAGGTATTCCATGAATATATAGTTCATCAGACGAGAGAATGTGGATGGAGCATTGGTCAAGCCAAAGAACATGACGGTGTACTCGTATGAACCATAGCGAGTAACGAAGGCGGGCTTGAGAATATCCTCTTCACGAACTCAGATCTGGTGGTAACCCAACCTCAAATCGAGTTTAGAGAATACTGAAGAACCAGCGAGTTGACCATACAGGTCATTGATTCTGGGAAGCGGATACTTGTTCTGAATTGTTGCCTGGTTGATAGGTTGGTAATCTTGGACCAAACGATTCGTATCATCCTTCTTCTTGACAAAGACAGAAGGTGCTCCCCATGCAGAGGAACTAGGACGAATGAATCCCTTGTGAAGAGACTTGTCGATTTCCTCCTTAAGTTCAAGGAGTTCATGTGGCGCCATCTTGTAGGGTCGCTTGGCAATAGGAGTTATGCCCAGTTTCAAGTCTATGACAAATTCGACAGCTCTAGCACGGGGTATTCCTAGAAGTTCTTCTGGGAAGACATCTTTGAATTCACAAACAACTGGAATGTTCTCTATTCCCTCAAGTGGTGAAGCATTCAATGCATTCAGAACATATATTTGATTCTCGACATCCTGAGCTGCTCGGGCTGAGTATTGGACTGTCTGGCCAGAAGGGTGAGTGAGTTGGACTACATTGGTAGCACAGTCAATCAGAGCATTATGGGCTGTCAACCAATCCATACCAAGAATGATGTCTATGTTGGAAGGTCCGAGTACAATGAGAGAAGCCAGAAAAAGTAGTCCTCCAATCTCGATTTGGTTGCGAGGGCTTACCATTGTGGTTTGCCACTTGGACCCCGGGGATTGAACCATTAGAGGAGTGGGCAATTTTTCTAGGTATAACTCACGTGACTGAGCAAATTGTTGGGACACAAAAGCATGTGATGCTCCTGAATCAAAGAGAACATAAGTTGGCACTGAATTAACGCGAAGGTTACCCATCACGATTTTTGGGGACTCACGAGCTTCTTCAATTTTGACATGGGTGACTTGACCACCACTCATAGCAGGCGGTCTGGCACTACAATTTCTGGTAGGGTGGTTTCGACGGCCCTTCCCATGGCCAACAAGAGGATGTGAAGCATTTTGGGGTTGACCCTGGCGACAGTTGACAGCAAGGTGCCCTGGCTGTCCACACTTGTGGCATAAACCATCATTATGGGGAGGAGCTACAACATTGGACTGTCCACCCTGAATTGTTAGCTTTCTCGGCGGCGGAGGCAGACGAGGTGCAACATAAGACGGCCTTGGTGTTGGAGCAGGTCGGTGATGAACATTGTGTGGGATCCAGACTCGACGTTTCTGAGCAGGCTGACTCGAGGATGGGCCAACATCTCGAGTACGCTTGAGCGACTCCTGGTACTCAGTCAGACCAGTTTCAGTTCGGAAAGCTTGGCTGACAAGCATCGCAAAGTCCGCGCAATCATGAGCAACAAGTGTGAGCTTTATATCGGGACGTAGTCCTTCACGGAATTTATCCTGCTTGCGAGCGTCAGTGCAGGCGTCATCCGCGGCATAGTGAGATAATTCAAGGAATTTCCTCTGATATTCATCCAGAGTCATTGTGCCTTGTGAGAGTTTGCGAAACTCCTTCTTCTTCTGGTCCATCAGACCTTGAGGAATGTGCCGTGCACGGGAGGCTAACTGAAATTCCTGCTAGTGGTTACAGTCTCTGTAGGCAGCATACCCCTGTGGCTTTCCCACCATTGAGCAGCTGAACCCTTCCGGTGAAATGTCGCAAAGGTGACATAACTGGCAGGGGCAACATTATCTGACTCCATCTCAAACATGATGTCACAAAGCCAATCATCAGCATCCATAGGATTGGTGGAGTTGCAGAAAATGGACGGGTTGAGGCGCACAATTCTAGCAGTGTTATTGGGGCAGGCTATTGATGAGCATTCTGGTTCGGGAACTGGGCCATTACCCTAGTCATAAATTGACGATTTAGCTCAAACTGCTGCATCATTGCGGCAATATAGGGTGGAGGTGGAGGATCGTCAGCCATCCTGCTAAAACATCAGGGAACAGTTTAACAAGGGGTGGAGCAGGTGTATGGAGTCATTCAGGATGTAACTTGAACAATGAGCAAAGGCGCAGTATGTACAAGCAGTAGTCATTAAAGACTTACATATACATATACAGAGCCATTTACACATTGTTAGTATGAGTTCGGACAAGAGAATCATCCTAGACATACTAGGCGGCACGCTGGCACGCGATGGAGGGATACAACAACGGGACATAGCAAAGGCTACATCAACGTCGGAGAAAACCACTAGAGCGAGGAATCTGCAGGGGACAACACAGGGTGCCTTCGATAAAAGGATCCTGCGGCCCGTGAACAATGTGAGCAGATCCTGGCCCTCAATTCAATAAAGGCGTGAGACGAATCTCCGGATGGATGTGATCACGAGATCCTATTGTTAGAGTTAGCAAAATCATCTAACCTGAATAGAAGAAAGATCAGAGTCCCAGAGTAAAGGTCGAGTAGTAAAAGATCCTAATACCACCCAATGGCGACGTGGTCCCGTAAACCACACAGCCATGTTAGTAAAACAATTTTTCAAATACTAGACTCAACTTCGGACAAGGAGTTGGAAAGGGGGGTTCCTACAGGCAGTCGGCTCTGATACCAACTTGTGACACCCCCGTTTCGACCGTACACTAATCATACACGCAAATGTGTACGATCAAGATCAGGGACTCACAGGAAGATATCACAACACAACTCTAGACACAAATCAAAATAATACAAGCTTTATATTACAAGCCAGAGGCCTCGAGGGCTCGAATACAAGCTCGATACACAAGAGTCAGTGGAAGAAACAATATCTGAGTACAGACATAAGTTAAACAAGGATGCCTTAAGAAGGCTAGCACAAACATCAACGATCGAAGAGGCAAGGCCTCCTGCCTAGGACCTCCTAACTACTCCTGGTCGTCGGTTGTCTCCATGTAGTAGTATCCGTTGGCGGTGGCATCTGGCTCCAGGGATCCACCATCTGGTTGCATCAACCGGAAAGAAGAAAGAAGGGGCAAAAGGGGTAGCAAAGCAACTGTGAGTACTCATCCAAAGTACTCGCAAGCATCAGATCTATACTAAGTATGCATTGGTATGAAATGGAAGGGTTGTGCCTGTGGACTGAACTGCAGAATGCCAGAATAGAGGGGAAGGCCTAGCCTATCGAAGACTAGCATCTTCAAGCAGCTCCAAGCATCTTGCAGCATGTAGAAGAGTAAAGAATAGCAGTTTATAATTAACAAGCATGTTGTAACATTAATGACCAGAGATCCTTCCTCGACTCCCTGCGAGAAAGCAATCCCGGAGCCACATGTCCAAGTATCCATTTCTAGTTGTAAAAGATCAGGATATAAGTCTGAACATCCGTTACCGTGGATACAGCTATTAATAGATAAATCTTCCCTGCAGGGGTGCACCACGTTTTCCAACATGCTTGATTACTCTGGCTGGACACACTTTTCTGGGTCAATGCCGGCCTCGGAAAATCAACACGTCATAGCCCTACCTAGGCTCAGCAGAGAGGTCCCTGCCGGTCTACATCCTAAGCACTCCGGGGTCTGGGCCCATCGCCAGTTGCACTCCGGGTCGTTGCGAGCAGGGCGGACCAGGCTCCACCACTACAGGATGGTGCCGGCCTAGCCATGCCGCAATGTTGAACTAGACGTCTGACAAAGCTTCGGCAGATACTATGTCGTCAAGGCCCATAACTATTCTCGCATGGTGGTTAGTGAGTAAAGGCCAAAGGCCAACTCAGAACAACTACCCAAACCATAGTGTATTATTAGCTTGCGGAGACGAGTAGAAACTCACGATAATGTGACCCCGTCGCCCCGTCTCGAGGAAATACGGCAAGGGCTGGCCCAACCCACTCGGGGCGGCCTGCTTTCCCGGTCGTGCCTCGTAACCATCTTGCGGGTGCTCTCCAGGCCTGCCCGACTTTCCCAAAGGTCTCAAGTAAAGTCAAGGTAACCGTGTGTCCAAACATCAAGGGGAAAACCCGAGGAATCACCCTCGGTGGGTTCCACTCAATGTAATCGTCAAGGTGAACGTAGGAGGAACCACCCTCGAGGTTCACACTTGAGGGGTTGCACGACAGAGTCGTATCAGAAGTGGTTAAGGAGGAATCACCCTCGATGACCACGACCGAATAGCTACACTACAGAGATCTCATCAGGAGTAATGTATGAGGTACCACCCTCGGCACTCGATGGTAACTCTGCAGAGTCGAGCAATAAAACGGGCGTGATGTGATGTGAGGTGTCAGGCTCTGGTCGTCGATCACTTTGATTGAGTCGTCAATGATGAAGCAGGGGCAACAAGGACAAGTGGGGGTCACTGATGGATCACTAACCAACCTATACTAAGCAGTTTAGGATAAGCAGGTAGGGTACAACAGCAGGTACAAAACCAGGTTATGCATCAAAAAGGAGCAATCAATTATAGTAGCAAATTCTAATGCAAGCATGAGAGAATGGAATGGGTGATATCGGGATGATCAAAGGGGGGCTTGCCTGGAAGTTCCACTGAAAGGGAAGAAGGGTTCGTTGTCGACGTAGTCGATCACAGAGGCATCGGCATCGGTCTCGGAGTCTACCATAGATAAGAGCGGGGGGAGAAACAGTAAATACAAGCAACAGATGCATGACAAGACAAAAGGCAGTGTTAGGGGTGTTCTAACGCAGGGCTACACGATACCGGCGAAGGGGGAAACAATCTGGAAATGCTTTCCCGAAGTTAGGCATTTTTGAACACACGAATCGAAGGGGTAAGGTTGCATGTTCGCTATGCTAGGGGCATGTGACACACCAACGGAGAGCGTATTCAGATTCGTCTCGTCGTTCTGAGCAACTTTCATGTATAAAACTTTTTCATCCGAGTTATGGATTATTTTATATTATTTTATAAAGTTTTTAAAACATTTTGGAATTAACAAATTTAATTAAAAAGGAAAACAGGGTTATGACATCATCATGACATCAGCATGATGTGAGCCGTCAGCAGGGCTGTTGACTGGGTCAAACTTACATGTGGGTCCCGTTGTCATTGCCACAGTTTAACTAACATGTAATTAGCAGGTTAATTATCAGGATTAATTAAGTTAATTAATTAAATAATTGTTTACTGTTTTTTATATCTTTTTTAAGAGTTCCTGGGGACTGTGCCCCACGTGTAAGTGGCCTAGAGGCCATCCGGGGCGAACGCGGCTTAACGGGCAGCGGGCACAGGCGTAACGGGCGCTCGTAGTCTGCCCGGGGCGGTGCGAGGCCGTGGCCATGGCGGGGTTTGCCGCAACGGAGGGCGAGGGCCACGGCGGGCGGAGCCGGTAGCCCCGACCAGCAGGACGGGCGCAGCGGAGCACGGAGCAGGGCTCGCACGCGGCAGGCGGGGCTAGCGGCAGCGGCGGCCTGCGGAGGAAGCAACAGGCAGAGCGGCGCAGCAGGGGACGGCAGCGGTCGCGGCGGGCGACAGCGGCCGGAGGTGGGCGCGCAAGGGGGCGCGGCGAGCACTGCTATCGGGAACACGGCGGTGTGCGGGCACGCGCATTGGGCGTGGCCGGGTCGCGGCGCAAGCGGCGACCGCGGCGGAGTACGGGAGCCAGGAGGGCGAAGGAGAGGGGAGGCGCAACCGGCGCGGCGGCTCACCGCGAAGCTGTAGGGAGGGGCAGTGGGCTCAAGGCGGCTTGGGGTGGCTGGAGTCCGCAACGGCGAGGCGAATGGCGTAGGGGACGGAGAGGTCGAGGGCGGCGTCGGTGGGGACGAGGCGGTCCAGCAAACGGGGCTTCGGGGAGGAAGGCAAGGCGTCCGGTAAGTGACGGGCGGCGACGGGGAGGAGGTCCAGTGACGAGCGGCCCGACGTGGGGTCAGGGACGCCCCCGGCGACGGCAGTTGGCGTCGGGGCGCCGGGTTCGGCCCGATCCAAATCGGATCGGGAGGGGAGAGGAGTGGGGAGTGGGGAACGAGGGGGAGTGGGGGATCTGGGGTGGCAGGTGCGGTTAGGGTTCGAGAAGGCATGGGGGTATGTTCGCCGAGGTGTGGGCTGGCCTGAGGTTGGCCTAGTGGAATGGCCAGCTGGGCCACGAAGCCCACTTGGGGAGGCTGGGTTTCTGTTTTCTTTTTCTAAATGCCTTCTCCTTTTCTTTTAATTACTTTTGCCTTTTCTTTTTACTAGTTTTAAATTTGATTTCGGAACCGACTTTGAATCAACGCGAACTTAACAACAGTAAAATCAATGACATGGCACCATTAACAGTGGTTTACTGTAGCATAATTATCCGGGCGTTACAAAGATGGTTGTGGAAATCTTCATGTTACTAAATTACCTCTCGTTATGTTGAGTTTGCTATTGTCTCTTTCTTCTTCTTTGCATATGCTAGGATTTGCTTGCCTTAATATATTTTTTGCCTATAAGATGCCTATGCATAGGAAGTATGTTAGACTTAGATGTGTTCTTCGCATACTTTATGACGCTCTCTTTGTGCTTCAATTTGTCTTTCATGTGAGCATCATTAAAATTATCAACACCTAGCTAAAAGGCTTTAAAGAAAAGCGCTTGTTGGGAGACAACCAAATATTTTTCCTTGCTTTTTTGCAATAAATAATTCATCTAGCCTCTGGTTAGATGTGTTTTGGTGTTTTAATTAGTGTTTGTGCCAAGTAAGACCTTTGGGATGGCTAACGGTGATAGTTGATTTGATCTTCCTAAAAAACAGAAACTTTTGCGCTCAGGAAAACAATTCTCATTTTTAAAAGAAGCGTGATAAAATACTTATTCTTTTTGAAGAATATTAATAAAAAAATTCTCAGGTTGTCCTAATTTTTTAGAATTTTTGGAGTTACAGAAGTATTCGAGAGTTACAGATTACTACAGACTCCTCTGTTTTTGACAGATTCTGTTTTCTATGTGTTGTTTGCTTATTTTGATGAATCTATGGGTAGTATCGGGGGGTATGAACCATGAAAAAGTTGGAATAAAGTAGATATTACACCAGTATAAATAAAGAATGAATTCACAACAGTACCAAAAGTGGTGATTTATTTTCTTATACTAACGGAGCTTATGAGATTTTCTGCTGAGTTTTGTGTTGTGAAGTTCTCAAGTTTTGGTTAAGTTGATGGGCTATGGAATAAGGAGTGGCAAGAGCCTAAGCTTGGGGATGCCCAAGGCACCCCAAGGTAATATTCAATGACAACCAAGAGCCTAAGCTTGGGGATGCCCCGGAAGGCATCCCCTCTTTCGTCTTCATCTATCGGTAACTTTACTTGAGGCTATATTTTTATTCACCACAGGATATATGTTTTGCTTGGAGCATCTTGTATGATATGACTCTTTACTTTTTAGTTTGCCACAATCATCCTTGCTGTACACACCATTTGAGAGGGACACGCATGAATCGTGATTTATTAGAATAATCTATGTGCTTCACTTATACCCTTTGAGCTAGGAAATTTTGCTCTAGTGCTTCACCTATATCTTTTTAGAGCACGACGGTGGCTTTATTTTATAGAAATTATTAAACTCTCATGCTTCACTTATATTATTTTAAGAGTCTCTAAACAACATAGTAATTTGCTTTGGTTATAAATTTAGTCCTAATATGATAGACATCCAAGAGGGGTATAATAAAAACTTTCATATAAAGTGCATTCAATACTATGAGAAGTTTGGTTCCTTATGATTGTCATGAGATATAAATATGGTGATATTAGAGTCATGCTAGTGAGTAATTGTGGATTGTAGAAATACTTGTGTTAAAGTTTGTGATTCCCATAGCATGCACGTATGATGAACCGTTATGTGATGAAGTCGGAGCCTGATTTATTTATTATTGTCTTCCTTATGAGTGGCGGTCGGGGACGAGCGATGGTCTTTTCCTGCCAATCTATCCCCCTATTAGCATGCGTGTAGTACTTCGTTTTGATAACTAATAGATTTTTGCAATAAGTATGTGAGTTCTTTATGACTAATGTTGAGTCCATGGATTATACGCACTCTCACCCTTCCACCATTGCTAGCCTCTCTAGTACCGTGTAACTTTCGTCGGTACCTTACACCCACCATATACCTTCCTCAAAACAGCCACCATACCTACCTATTATGGCATTTCCATAGCCATTCCGAGATATATTTCCATGCAACTTTCCACTGTTCCGTTTATTATGACACGCATCATCATTGTCATATTGCTTTGCATGATCATGTAGTTGACATCATATTTGTGGCAAAGCCACCGTTCATAATTCTTTCATACATGTCACTCTTGATTCATTGCACATCCCGATACACCGCTAGAGGCATTCATATAGAGTCATATTTTGTTCTAAGTATCGAGTTGTAATTCCTGAGTTGTAAGTAAATAAAAGTGTGATGATCTTCATTATTAGAGCATTGTCCCAGGTAAGGAAAGGATGATGGAGACTATGATTCCCCCACAAGTCGGGATGAGACTCTGAACGAAAAAAAGGCCAAAAAATGAGAGAAGGCCCAATAAGAAAATGAGAGAAAAGAGAGAAGGGGCAATGTTACTATCCTTTTACCACACTTGTGCTTCAAAGTAGCACCATGATATTCATGATAGAGAGTCTCCTATGTTGTCACTTTCATATACTAGTGGGAATTTTTCATTATTGAACTTGGCTTGTATATTCCTATGATGGGCTTCCTCCAATTGCCCTAGGTCTTCGTGAGCAAGCGAGTTGGATGCACACCCACTTAGTTTCTTTTTGAGCTTTCATAAACTTATAGCTCTAGTGCATCCGTTGCAGGGCAATCCCTACTCACTCACATTGATATCTATTGATGGGCATATCATAGCCCGTTGATACGCCTAGTTGATGTGAGACTATCTCCTTCTTTTTGTCTTCTCCACAACCACCATATTTTATTCCACCTATAGTGCTATGTCCATGGCTCACGCTCATGTATTGCGTGAAAGTTGGAAAAGTTTGAGAACATCAAAAGTATGAAACAATTGTTTGGCTTGTCATCGAGGTTGTGCATGATTTGAATATTTTGTTTGATGAAGATGGAGCATAGCCAGACTATATGATTTTGTAGGGATGAGCTTTCTTTGGCCATGTTATTTTGAGAAGACATAATTTCCTTGTTAGTATGCTTGAAGTATTATTGTTTTTATGTCAATATTAAACTTTTGTTTTGAATCTTATGGATCTGAACATTCATGCCACAATAAAGAAAATTTACATGGATAAATACGTCAGGTAGCATTCCACATCAAAAATTCTGTTTTTATCATTTACCTACTCGAGGACGAGCAGGAATTAAGCTTGAGGATGCTTGATATGTCTCCAACGTATCTATAATTTTTTATTGTTCCATACTATTATATTATCTGTTTTGGATGTTTTATATGCATTAATATGCTATTTTATATTATTTTTGGGACTAACCTATTAACCTAGTGCCCAGTGCCAGTTTCTGTTTTTTCCTTGTTTTTGAGTTTCGCAGAAAAGGAATACCAAACGGAGTCCAAACGGAATAAAACCTTCACGATGATTTTTCTTGGACCAGAAGACACCCAGGAGACTTGGAGTGCAAGTCAAAAGAGCCACGAGGCGGCCACAAGGGTGGAGGGCGCGCCTAGGGGGTAGGGCGTGCTCCCTACCTTGTAGGCCCCTCGGTGACCCCCTGACCTACATCTTCCTCCTATATATTCACATATATTCCCAAACCACCAGAAGTATCCACGAAAACACTTTTCCACCGCGGCAACCTTCTGTACCCGTGAGATCCCATCTAGGGGCCTTTCCGGCATCCTGCCGGAGGGGGGTTCGATCACGGAGGGCTTGTACATCAAATCTATTGCCCTTCCGATGAAGCGTGAGTAGTTTACCTTAGACCTACGGGTCCATAGCTAGTAGCAAGATGGCTTCTTCTCTCTCTTTGATTCTCAATACCATGTTCTCCTCAATGTTCTTGGAGATCTATCCGATGTAACCTTCTTTTGTGGTGTGTTTGTCGAGATCTGATGAATTGTGGATTTATGATCAGCCTATCTTTGAATATTATTTGAATCTTCTCTGAATTCTTTTATGCATGATTTGGTATCTCTGTAATTCTCTTCGAACTATCGGTTTGGTTTGGCCAACTAGATTGGTTTTTCTTGCAAGGGGAGAAGTGCTTAGCTTTGGGTTCAATCTTGCGGTGTCCTTTCCCAGTGATAGAAGGGGCAGCAAGGCACGTATTGGATTGTTGCCATCGAGGATAAAAAGATGGGGTTTACATCATATTGCTTGAGTTTATTCCACTACATCATGTCATATTACTTAACGTGTTACTCTGTTCTTCATGAACTTAATACTCTAGATGCAGGCAGGAGTCGGTCGATGTGTGGAGTAATAGTAGTAGATGCAGGCAGGAGTCGGTCTACTTGACACGGACGTGATGCCTATATTTCATAATCATTGCCTTAGATATCGTCATAACTTTGCGCTTTTCTATCAATTGCTCGACAGTAATTTGTTCACCCACCGTATTATTTGCTATCTTGAGAGAAGCCTCTAGTGAAACCTATGGCCCCTGGTCTATTTTCCATCATATAAGTTTCCGATCTATTACTTTGCAATCTTTTACTTTCTGATCTATAAACCAAAAAAACCAGAAATATTTACTTTATCATTTGTTTAGTTTCATCTATCTCTAGTAGATCTCACTTTTGCAAGTAACCATGAAGGGATTGACAACCCCTTTATCGTGTTGGGTGCAAGTTGTTTGATTGTTTGTGTAGGTATTGGTGATTTGTGCATTGTCTCCTACTCGATTGATACCTTGGTTCACAAACTGAGGGAAATACTTATCTCTACTTTGCTGCATCACCCTTTCCTCTTTAAGGCAAAAACCAACGCAAGCTCAAGAAGTAGCAACGCGTCATGAACCTCGCTCTGTGTGGGGACAGTACGATTTTCGATGGATGTGGGGACTATACGCATCGTGAACCCTCGCTCTGTGTGGGGACTTTCCAGTTCCAAAAGCACAATGCGACATCAAAGTTGTGCATTGTATTCAAACACCACATAACACTCCCATACATATGTTTGGGCCACATGCACGAAGTGGTTGTCTTCAGGCACTCCCTCATGTGGTTATTGGTGACAAGCTAGCCCATTTGTGGGGCCGCGTGTGGACATCCATTACTTTGACCCAGTAATGAGAGAGGTTATACGACCAAGGTGGTGATTCTTCTTGGTCAGTGTTACAATATGTCTTGGTGAGATGCCCCCTCCCAGTGATTCAAAGTGTGTGTGTGTGTGTGTGTGTGTGTGTTGGGGGGGCACTACTTCGCAATTACTGAACCCCTGTGGGGTCGGGGATGTCCGGTTAATTTGTGAGTGATAACCCACAAGTATAGGGGATCAATTGTAGCCTCTTTCGATAAGTAAGAGTGTCGAACCCAACGAAGAGCTAAAGGTAGAACAAATATTCCCTCAAGTTCTATCGACCACCGATACAACTCTACGCACGGCTTGACGTTCGCTTTACCTAGAACAAGTATGAAACTAGAAGTACTTTGTAGGTGTTTTTGGATAGGCTTGCAAGAAAGTAAAGAGCGAGCAAATAAAAGCTAGGGGCTGTTTAGATAAAGACACAACTAAATTAGTAAAGAGCTTTTTGTTACAAGAAAGTTATTTGTCCCTAGGCAATCGATAACTAGACCGGTAATCATTATTGCAATTTTATTTGAGGGAGAGGCATAAGCTAACATACTTTCTCTACTTGGATCATATGCACTTATGATTGGAACTCTAGCAAGCATCCGCAACTACTAAAGATCATTAAGGTAAAACCCAACCATAGAATTAAAGCATCAAGTACTCTTTATCCCATACACAAACAACCTACTTACTCGGGTCTGTGCTTCTGTTCACTCACGCCACCCACCATAAGCAAATCATAAACATATTGCAAAACCTACAGCGGGGATCCCTCACGCTTGCGTGACACGGAGAGCACCATAGGACAGCACCAATAATAAAACATGCAACTCAAACCAATCTTGATCATCAAATAGCCCATGGGACAAAACGGATCTACTCAAACATCATAGGATAGCCATACATCATTGGGAAATAATATATAGCGTTGAGCACCATGTTTAAGTAGAGATTACAGCGGGTAAGAGAGAGGTTACACCGCTGCATAGAGGGGGGAAGAGTTGGTGATGATGGCGGTGAAGTTGTTGGTGAAGATTGCGGTGATGATGATGGCCACGGCGGCGTTCCGGCGCCACCGGAAGAGAAGGGGAGAGGGGCCCCTTCGTCTTCTTCTTCCTTGACCTCCTCCCTAGATGGGAGAAGGGTTTCCCCTCTGGTCCTTGGCCTCCATGGCGTGGGAGGGGCGAGATCCCCTCCGAGATTGGATCTATCTCTCTGTTTCTCTGTGTTTCTGCGTTCTGTTCTGTTGCCCTTTCACCGTTTCGTACATATATGGAGATCCGTAACTCCGATTGGACTGAAAACTTCGCCGTGATTTTTTTCCAAAAATTAGCTTTCTTGCGGCCAAAGTAGAGCATCAACCCCCTTACGGGTGGCCCACGAGGGTGGGGGCGCGCCTGCCTGGAGTGGCCGTGGGCCCCACCCTCGTGGCCACCTCGGGCACCGTCTCGCGTTGATTTTCTTCCCAAAATCACAAATATTCCAAAATAATTCTCCATCCGTTTTTATCCTGTTTGGACTCCGTTTGATATGGGGTTTCTGTGAAACATAAAACATGCAACAAACAGGAACTGGCACTGGGCACTGGATCAATATGTTCGTCCCAAAAATAGTATAAAAAGTTGCCGAAAAGTATATGAAAGTTTAATAATATTGGCATGGAACAATAAAAAATTATAGATACGACGGAGACGTATCAGCATCCCCAAGCTTAATTCCTGCTCGTCCTCGAGTAGGTAAATGATAAAAAAGATAATTTTTGATGTGGA
Organism: Triticum aestivum; assembly: GCF_018294505.1. NCBI lineage: Eukaryota > Viridiplantae > Streptophyta > Magnoliopsida > Poales > Poaceae > Triticum > Triticum aestivum. The sequence goes on from NC_057805.1 coordinate 274,562,821, forward strand.
ATGCTACCTAGCATAATCTTGATCATATGTCTAATCATGGCATGAATATTAAGACACGAGTGATTCAAGGCAATAGTCTATCCTTTGACATAAAACAATAATACTTCAAGCATACCAACCAAGCAATTATGTCTTATTGAAATAACATAGCCAAAGAAAGCTCATCCCTACAAAATCATATAGTCTGGCTATGCTCCATCTTCACCACACAAAATATTCACATCATGCACAACCCCGATGACAAGCCAAGCAATTGTTTCATACTTTTGACGTTTCTCAAACCTTTTCAACTTTCACGCAATACATGAGCGTGAGCCATGGACATAGCACTATAGGTGGAATAGAATATGATGATGGGGGTTATGTGGAGAAGACAAAAGGGAGAAAGTCTCACATCGACGCGGCTAATCAACGGGCTATGGAGATGCCCATCAATTGATGTCAATGTGAGGAGTAGGGATTGCCATGCAACGGATGCACTAGAGCTATAGGTGTATGAAAGCTCAAACTGAAACTAGCTGGGTGTGCATCCAACTTGCTTGCTCATGAAGACCTAGGGCATTTGAGGAATCCCATCATTGGAATATACAAGCCAAGTTCTATAATGAAAATTCCCACTAGTATATGAAATTGATAACTCAAGAGACTCTCTATATGAATATCATGGTGCTACTTTGAAGCACAAGTGTGGTAAAAGGATAGTAACATTGTCCCTTCTCTCTTCTTCTCTCTTTTTTTTGTTTTTTCTCTTTTTTTGTAGGCTTCTTTGGCCTCTCTCTTTTTTTTGGGGGGGGGGGCTTCTTTGGTCACTTTTATTTTGATAACCTCACATGGGACAATGTTCTAATAATGATGATCATCACACTTTTATTTACTTACAACTCAATATTACAACTCGATATCTAGAACAAAGATATGACTCTATATGAATGCCTCCGGCGGTGTACCGGGATGTGCAATGATCTAGCGTAGCAATGACATCAAAAAACGGACAAGCCATGAAAACATCATGCTAGCTATCTTATGATCATGCAAAGCAATATGACAATAAATGCTCAAGTCATGTATATGATGATGATGGAAGTTGCATGGCAATATACTCGGAATGGCTATGGAAATGCCATAATAGGTAGGTATGGTGGCTGTTTTGAGGAAGATATAAGGAGGTTTATGTGTGACAGGGCGTATCATATCACGGGGTTTGGATGCACCGGTGAAGTTTGCACCAACTCTCGAGGTGAGAAAGGGCAATGCACGGTACCGAAGAGGCTGGCAATGATGGAAGGGTGAGAGTGCGTACAATCCATGGACCCAACATTAGTCATAAAGAACTCACATACTTATTGCAAAAAACTATTAGTCATCAAAACAAAGTACTACGCGCATGCTCCTAGGGGGATAGATTGGTAGGAAAATACCATCGCTCGTCCCCGACCGCCACTCATAAGGAAGACAATCAATAAACACCTCATGCTCCAACTTCGTTACATAACGGTTCACCATACGTGCATGCTACGGGACTTGCAAACCTCAACACAAGTATTTCTCAATTTCACAATTACTCAACAAGCACGACTCTAATATCACCACCTTTATATCGCAAAACTATTGCAAGGAATCAAACATCTCATATTCTGTGATCTACAAGTTTTATGTAGGGTTTTATGACTAACCATGTGAATGACCAGTTCCTGTCATCTCTCTAAATAGATATAAGTGAAGGAAGAGAGTTTAATTCTTTCTACAAAAGATATGCCCACGCTCTAACAAATATAAGTGAAGCAAAAGAGCATTCTACAAATGGCGGTTGTCTAAGTGAAGAGAAACAGGCAATCCGAACTTCAAATGATATAAGTGAAGCACATGAAGCATTCTATAAAGCCATACTCAAAAGATATAAGTGAAGTGCAAAGAGCATTCTATAAATAAACCAAGGATCATATCATACCAGCATGGTGCATAAAATAAAAATTAAAACTAAATGCAAAAGACGCTCCAAGATTTGCACATATCACATGAATGAAACGAATTCGAAAACATACCGATATTTGTTGAAGAAAGAGGGGATGCCTTCCGGGGCATCCCCAAGCTTAGACGCTTGAGTCTCCTTGAATATTTACTTGGGGTGCCTCGGGCATCCCCAAGATTGAGCTCTTGCCTCTCTTCCTTCTTCTCACATCAAAACCCTCTCGATCATCGAACACTTCATCCACACAAAACTTCAACAGAAAACTCGGTAAGATCCGTTCGTATAATAAAGCAAATCACTACTCTAAGTACTGTTGCAAACCAATTCATATTTTGTTTTTGCATTGTGTCTACTGTAATATAGCTTTTCCATGGTTTAATCCACTGATATAAATTTATAGTTTCATCAAAACAAGCAAACTATGCATGAAAAACAGAATCTGTCTAAAACAGAAGAGTCTGTAATAATCTGAACGTTCACCATACTTCTGATACTTGAAAAATTCTTCCAAAATTATGAAAAATAAATAATTTGTATAGAAAGACAGTTCAAAAAGAATCAGAACCGTTTGACGTTCCAGCAAAAAATTAAAAATCGCGCACTACAGGCAAAGTTTCTGTCCTGCACCTTACAAACCAACAAGTATTGTAAACATCCTAAAGGCAAACCTTGGCACATTATTTTTATAATACAATGGAATTGTACAAGGGGATAATTATTTTTGTTGAAAAGTTTCTGTAATCAAGATTCACAAAGTTGCCGTGAGCATGAACAAAGTTCAAGGAGCTCTCCCACTTCAACAATGCTTGTCTTTCTCACTTTCACTTTCCTTTTTGAAAAGTTTTGTGTTCCCCTCTTTATTTTTGTTGTTTTTAAACTATATGAAGGCACTCAATAGAAATAAATGACTCTCTAAAACTTCCGGGTTGTCTCCCTGGCAGCGCTTTCTTTAAAGCCATTAAGCTAGGCATAAAGTGCTCAAGTAGTGAATCCACCCGGATCCCAAGGTATATCAAAGCCAATTTTAATTAGCAATGATTTGTAATTTAATAGTGAGCACAAAGCAACATATATCATGCAACAACGAAGTCTAACTCTCTTCCTATGCATCGGCATGTCATAAAAGAACAATTCATACACACATAGTAAAGGCCAATGCATAGTATAAGCAGTTTCTTGCAATTTTATCGTGTTGGAAACATAGAGAGGTGGAGATATAGTTCCTCTCTCATAATAATTGCAAGTAGGAGCAGCAAGCACATGCATATTATGCTCATAAAAATCATCATGTGCAACGGTAAAAGGCAACCCATCAATGTAATCCTTAATAAGTGCAAACTTCTCCGATATAGTGTAGTTTGGAGAATTCAAAAAGATAATAGGACTATCATGTGTGGGTGCAATAGCAACAATTTCATGTTTAACATAAGGAACTATAGCAAGTTCATCTCCATAAGCATAATTCATATTGGCATCTTGGCCACAAGCATAGCAAGCATCATCAAAAAGGGATATTTCAAAAGAGTCAAAGGGATCATAGCAATCATCCTAGCAATCATCCTTCGGTAAGCACAAAGGGAAATTAAACAATGTATGAGTTGAAGAGTTACTCTCATTAGAAGGTGGGCACGGGTAGCTAATCCGCTCTTCCTCCTTTTGTTCTTCACTCTCCTCCTCATCTTTTTCATCCAATGAGCTCACAGTTTCATCAATTTCTTCTTCCATAGACTCCTGCAAAATATTAGTCTCTTCTTGGACAGCGGGGTAGTCCTCAATATATGGTTCAACATAGGCATTAGAAGCATAATTATCATAGCAATATTTAAGTATGGCAAAATTTTCAGATTTGTAAAGAGTAGCATCATACGTTTCAATCAAAGATGCAATTTCATAAGCACCCTTAAAAGCAACAAATTCTTCAATTTGTTGAACATCATAGTAACTATAAACACCCTTAGCATACGAAGATACGATTCCATTATCACTAAACTCACATTGATAGGGAAGGTGTTTCTTAGGGTTTTCAGAACAACAAGTAATATCATATATTTCGCATAAATTCCAAGCATAGCATTGCAAACGATGAATTTGACCCAGTAAAATTTTCCCTTTTCAGATATTCGGTGTCGCACATAACAAGCATGCTCATCTAAAGATTTGCCCTCAACTAGGCTAGTTGGGGTTTTAGCACGAGCACATAGGGATCGAAGATGATCCAAGTAATAAGCTTCAGCAGTGTGATAGATTTTGAGTGGTTCTTCAACCATTGGTTCAGTAGGTACAACTAATTTTTTTGGTATTTTGCGTTTCCTACCCATAACTAAAGATAGGAAACAACTACGAACAGCAAATAAAAATTACTTAGTGATAAAGCAAACAAGCACACACGAGAATATTCACCCCACGCTATTGCTCCCCGGCAACGGCGCCAGAAAAAGGTCTTGATAACCCACAAGTGTAGGGGATCAATTGTAGCCTCTTTCGATAAGTAAGAGTGTCGAACCCAACGAAGAGCTAAAGGTAGAACAAATATTCCCTCAAGTTCTATCGACCACCGATACAACTCTACGCACGCTTGACGTTCGCTTTACCTAGAACAAGTATGAAACTAGATGTACTTTGTAGGTGTTTTTGGATAGGCTTGCAAGAAACTAAAGAGCGAGTAAATAAAAGCTAGGGGCTGTTTAGATAAAGACACAACTAAATTAGTAAAGAGCTTTTTGTTACGAGAAAGTTATTTGTCCCTAGGCAATCGATAACTAGACCGGTAATCATTATTGCAATTTTATTTGTGGGAGAGGCATAAGCTAACATACTTTCTCTACTTGGATCATATGCACTTATGATTGGAACTCTAGCAAGCATCCGCAACTACTAAAGATCATTAAGGTAAAACCCAACCATAGAATTAAAGCATCAAGTCCTCTTTATCCCATACGCAAACAACCTACTTACTCGGGTCTGTGCTTCTGTTCACTCACGCCACCCACCATAAGCAAATCATAAACATATTGCAAACCCTACAACGGGGATCCCTCACGCTTGCGCGACACGGAGAGCACCATAGGACAGCACCAATAATAAAACATGCAACTCAAACCAATCTTGATCATCAAATAGCCCATAGGACAAAACGGATTTACTCAAACATCATAGGATAGCCATACATCATTGGGAAATAATATATAGCGTTGAGCACCATGTTTAAGTAGAGATTACAGCGGGTAAGAGAGAGGTTACAACTCTGCATAGAGGGGGGAAGAGTTGGTGATGATGGCGGTGAAGTTGTTGGTGAAGATTGCGGTGATGATGATGGCCACGGCGGCGTTCCGGCGCCACCAGAAGAGAAGGGGAGAGGGGGGCCCTTCGTCTTCTTCTTCCTTGACCTCCTCCCTAGATGGGAGAAGGGTTTCCCCTATGGTCCTTGGCCTCCATGGCATGGGAGGGGCGAGAGCCCCTCCGAGATTGGATCTATCTCTCTGTTTCTCTCTGTTTCTGCGTTCTGTTGTGCTGCCCTTTCACCGTTTCGTATATATACGGAGATCCGTAACTCCGATTGGACTGAAACCTTCGCCGTGATTTTTTTTCCAAAAATTAGCTTTCTTGCGGCCAAAGTAGAGCATCAACCGCCTTACGGGTGGCCCACGAGGGTGGGGGGCGCGCCTGCCTGGAGTGGCCGTGGGCCCCACCCTCGTGGCCACCTGAGGCACCGTCTCGCGTTGATTTTCTTCCCAAAAATCACAAATATTCCAAAATAATTCTCCGTCCGTTTTTATCCCGTTTGGACTCCGTTTGATATGGGGTTTCTGCGAAACATAAAACATGCAACAGACAGGAACTGGCACTGGGCACTGGATCAATATGTTAGTCCCAAAAATAGTATAAAAGTTTCCAAAAAGTATATGAAAGTTGAATAATATTGGCATGGAACAATCAAAAATTATAGATACGACGGAGACGTATCAGTGAGGCACATGTGCCACATCAAATTTGTGAATTGGGTATTTAAATATCACATCACACTGTTTTCACCCACACACACACACACAAAGAGACAGGGCCACCCGCAGGTGTTGTTCGTATGTGGTCTCACCCATCTCGCGCCACAAGCACACATTTGCGGGCCCGCACACGGTCCACATTTGACAGGAAGCAAAGGGGGTTGACCATGATGGACTCCTTTTGGTTTTGTGTTACGGTAGGGTGAGATGCCAAACCTACCTATTTGGGGGCATGCATTCATAGCTAGGATTCCCTTCCCGCCAACATGAAGTGTGTGTGGGGGGGGGTACTAGCAATAATAACATGTGCTCTGTGAGACGGGTACCACATCAAAGTTGTGCCTTGGTTATTTGAACATCAAACCACCCTTTCATACATATATTTGGTCCACATGCAAGTGTGTTCGTGCTCTGACCCTTTCCCACAATTTTTTGCCAAATTTATAAATAGCACACGAGTTGGATGCAGCAACCGTCTGCAATTGGGTACACAACACACACGGTTCCCTCGGGCTACCCGTGTGCCGCGCCCGTGCCCTTGTCACCCACATCATTAAAGTAGATTGGGCTCCACGAGGGTTCCCTCCCGCCCTCTAAAATATCCACTCCCTCGCAATCTCGAAAATATCTACCCGCCTAGAGGGTTTTTCTGTTTGATAGCACATGATTAGTATGTGTGGACGATGTGTGATGTCTGTTACTCCTGCTCTACTTCAATCTGTTGATCCAAATTTGAAGTAGCCCTGGCATTTTACTCCCGCACTCAAAAATATTTGCTCAACTGGAGGGTTTTTTTGTTTGATAGCACACGATTATTATGTTTTAACCGTGTGTGATGTTTTTTACTCCTGCCCCGCTCTGCTTCAATCCATTGATACAAATTTTCGGTAGCCCCTCCATTTTACTCCCACCTACTAAAATTTTCAGTACCTGCAGCATTTCCTCAAACACCACCTTGCCCCCCTCCACACACACACCCCAAATCCCCCGCTCACACACACCCCAAATCCCCCCCACTCTCTCCCTCTCTCTATCTCTCTCTCTCTCACACACACACACACACACCACCCCTCCCTCGCTCGAAACCCTAGCTAGCTCGCGGCCGCAGCCGTGCTGCCTCCATCGTTAACCTCTGTCGATCTGCTGACGTGGTTAGAAACTGCGTCGGTATTTCCCCAAAGAGGAAGGGATGATGCAGCACAGCTACAGTAGGTATTTCCCTCAGTTATGAAACCAAGGTATCAATCCAATAGGAGAACCGAGCAACACTATGCAAACGGTACCTGCACACAAAGAACAAATACTTGCAACACGACGCGTAAGAGGGGTTGTCAATCCCTCCATGATAAAAAGATAGGTAAATTTGTGGTAGTTTGTATAATTAGATCTCGGTAAAACACAAAATAAAAAATACAAATAGAAAGTGCAGCAAGGTATTTTGGGGTTTTTGAAATAATAGATTTGAAAATAAAAGTGGCAAATAATAGATCGGAAAGCAAATATGATAAAGAATAGACCCGGGGACCGTAGATTTCACTAGTGGCTTCTCTCAAGAAATAGCACACGGTGGGTAAACAAATTACTATTGGGCAATTGATAGAAGATCAAATAATTATGACGATATCCAGGGCAATGATCAATATATAGGCATCACATCCAAGATTAGTAGACCGAAACGATTCTACATCTACTACTATTACTCCACTCATCGACCTCTATCTAGCATGCATCTAGTGTATTAAGTTCATGGAGAAACGGAGTAATGCAATAAGAATGATGACATGATGTAGACGAGATCTATTCATGTAGGAATAGCCCCCATATTGTTATCCTCAATAGCAATGATACATGCGTGCCTCACTGCGCCTTCTGTCATTGGGAGAGGACACCGTAAGATCGAACCAATCACAAAGCACATCTTCTCATGGCATGAAAAATCGATCTAGTCGGTCGAACTAAACCAAAGATTCGAAGAAGAAATATGAGGCAAGAAAAATCGATCTAGTCGGTCGAACTAAATAATAATGCATATAAGAGATCAAAGAAGACTCAAATAATATTCATGGATAAAAATCTGATAATAAACTCAAATTTCATCGGATCCCAACAAACACACCGCAAAAATTCATTACATCAAATAGATCTCCAAGAGACCACTGTATTCAGAATCAAAAAGAGAGAAGAAGCCATCTAGCTAGTGCATATGGACCCGTAGGTCTATGGTGAACTACTCACGCATCATCGGAGAGACACCAATGAGGATGATGAACCCCTCCGTGATGGTGTTAGATTGGATCTCATGGTTCTGGAACTTGCGGTGGCTGGAATTGTTTTTCGTCGACTCCTATAAGGTTTCTGGAACATTTGGGAATTTATAGGGCGAAGAGGTGGTGCAGGAGACCTCCATGGGCCCCACAACACCCCTGGGCGTGCCCTGGTGGGTTGTGGTCCCCACGGGCCTCCTCCCAGGTGCTTTCTTGGTCCCCAAGGTGTCTTCTGGTGCAAAACAATCTCAAAAAAAATTTGTTGCGTTTGGACTCCGTTTGGTACTGGTATTCTGCGAAGTAAAAACAAGCAAAAAACAGCAACTGGCACTGGGCACTATGTCAATAGGTTAGTCCCAAAATGATAGAAAGCTGCTATAAAATGGCTTAAAACATCCAAGAATAATAATATAACAGCATGGAACAATCAAAAATTATAGATATGTTGGAAACGTATCAGCATCCCCAAGCTTAATTCCTGCTCGTCCTCGAGTAGGTAAATGATAAAAACAGAATTTTTGATGTGGAATGCTGCCTAACATGTTCACCACATATTCTTTTCTTTTGTAGCATGGACATTTGGACTTCTATATGGTTCAAAGGAATAGTCTAGCTTTAACATGAAGATTTCAATACTCAAGCATATCAACAAGCAACCATGTCTTTCAAAATATCAACACTAAAGAAAGTTATCCCTAGCCCATCATGCTCAATCATTGGTCCATTCTCAAAACACACTCGCATATTAGCTACTTCCAATGCTCAAGTATGATCATAGTGCTCCCTTGTTGGTGCTTTATAAGAGAAGATGGAGACTCAAATAAAAATAAAAATTGCATGAAGTAAATAGATAGGCCCTTCACATAGGGAAGTAGGGACTTGTAGAGGTGCCACAACTCAAAGCTTAAATTGAGAGATAATTTTTTTTGAGAGGCATACTTTTCCCGTCAACAAAAACGACCGACTATATCGCAATACTTTCCATGCTAGATACATCATAGGCGGTTCCCAAACATAAAATAAAGTTTATTCCTTTTTCCACCATACTTTCACACTCCACGGCTAGCTGTATCCACGGGTACCGTCCATACCAACACTTTCGAAGGAATTTATTATTTGACAACATAAAGTCAAAATATTCATTTCGGGACCGGGCATCCCTATTACCACCGTACTCTCAGGCAATGACAAACGAATAAACACTCATCTTGAGAATAACACATCTAGCAAGGAAAAGATTAGCCACCCCCTACCGCTTCATGAGCGGTACGAGCACACAAAAAGGAAATTCATTTGAAAATTTAGAGATGGCACATACAAATTTACTTAGAACGGCGCAAAAATACCGCATATAGGTTGGTATGGTGGACTCATATGGCAAAACTGGGTTTAAGGATTTTGGATGCACAAGTAGTATTTCTAGTTGGTACAAATGAAGGCTAGCAAATAGATTGAGAGGCAACCAACCAAGAAACAAAAATTCACATAAACGAGCATTAAGCATAACTAATACCGAATAATGCACCACAAGTAGGATGTAATTTCATTGCATAACTATTGACTTTCGTGCTTGCATAGCGAATCACAAACCTTAACACCAATATTCTTACTAAAGCATAATTACTCACCAACATGACTCATATATTACTATCATCATATCTCAAAACAATTACAAAGAATCAAGTTTATTTTGTCCGTGATCTTCATGAAAGTTTTTATTATATCCCTCTTGAGTATGTTGCAATTACTTTTGATAAGCTCAAACAAATTTAAGTGAAGAACATGAGCATAAAATATTTTCATCTCTTAAAATAATATAAGTGAAGCATGAGAGAATTTCTTCAAAAAATTACTAGCTCTAAAATAAATCCAAGTGAAGCATGAGAGCATTTCTTCAAAAATATTACAGCACACCGTGCTCAAAAATATATAAGTGAAGCACTAGAGCAATTCCAAAGCTCAAAAAGTTTAAGTGAAGCGCATAGAGAAAATCACAGCATAATTTTGGCTCTCCCAAATAGGTGTCTCCATAAAGGATAGATGACACAAGCCAAAAAGCAAAACAAGCAAAGACTCATATAATACAAGACGCTCCAAGCAAAACTCATGATATGTGACGAATAAAAATATAGCTCCAAGTAAAATTACCGATGGTTGTTAGAACAAAGAGGGGATGCCTTCCAGGGCATCCCCAAGCTTAGTTGCTTGGTTCCCTTGAATATTAACTTGGGGGGCCATCGGCATCCAAGCTTGGGCTCTTTTCACTCCTTATTCCTTCATCCATCGTGATCTCACCCAAGACATGAAAACTTCAATCACACAAAACTTAACAAAACCTTCGTGAGATCCGTTGGTATAATAAAGCAAATCACCACTCTAAGTATTGTTGCAAACCAATTCATATTTTATTATTGAATTATATCTATTGTATTCCAACTTTACCATGGCTTATACCCCCTGATACAATCCATAGGTTCATCAAAATAAGCACACAACACAACGAAAATAGAATCATTCAAAAACAGAATAGTCTATAGTCATCTGAACGTCGACCATACATTTGTAACTCCAAAAAATCTCAAAACTTAGGATGATGTAGGCAATTTGTATATCAATCTTGTGTAAAAAATCAGAAGCTTTCGTCACTTCTGTGATTTTTGAAAATTGTTTTACTGAACGCAAAAGTTTATGTTTCCCAACAAGATCAAATCGACTATCAACAGACGCAATCCCAAAGGCTTTACTTGGAAAAAAACTAAACTAAAACATAAAAACACAATCATAACAGTAGCATAATTGTGCAAACACTCAAAAACAGAAAGAGAAAAAAGGCAAAACTAAAGTTTATTCATTGGGTTGCCTCCCAACAAGTGTTATCATTTTATGCCCCTAGCTAGGCATAATGCATAGATTCAAGTGTTGTCATCTTTAGTTTCCAATTCCTCAATCACACAACCAATATTCTTCAAAGATTTAGCATGCATATTTTCGATAATAATACTTCTAGGAATCAGATTGAAGAATTCATTCTTGCAAGTAGGGTCTCTTACAACTTCAAAAAAATCAGGGTGAATACTAATCACTTTAAGATCTTCTTTGTTATTATAGAAGTTGCACCCTTGTTCTTAGTGACTTGAGTAGTCTTGCCAATTTTTACGGGAGTTTTTTCAATAGTTTTAGCAGAAGAAAAAGGCGAGCTTAAGTTACTAAAAATTTCTTCCAACTTATCAATGCAAGAAGAGCTTTCTCCAATTCTTTCATTAATTATGGCTTCCTTCTCCCTTAGTAATTTGAAAACATCACCAGCTTTTGACCCAAATTTCTTAGCAAGATTCTGCATCTTTGTATCCAAATTTTCAATTTGCTCTAAGGTGACCATCTTCACTACAACAAAAACCCACCTATACCAACACATATCTACCAACAAAATGATAAAATGTGTTGTTTGTTTTAACCTCCCACCTCTCCTACTTATCCCACCCTCCCCTGCTTACCGCTAACCTCCTGTCCCTAGGAAAAATCTAACCTCCCCGTAAAGTACCCACGCCCACCCAATTTTTCCTTATCTGATATCTCCTCTCCCTCTCGATCCCCATCTAACCCGAGCTCCATGACCATGATGCTGGCTGCCACCACCGATTTTTACTAGCTCAGGTGCTCTCCCACGACGTCACTCACCAGCCATCGCCGCGGCCCCTCAATCCTCTTGTGTGATCCTCCGCCGCAGTGACTTCCTCCAAGCCGCTGCACATGTCCCTGCAGCAACCCTAGCCGCCACGGGCCACCGGTGCGAATTCCGCGTAGGCCCTCTACTCTGCATCTCCTTATCCACCGGTGACGGCTTGGTCTCAACGGTGCTGCTCCGCCTTGACTACGTCACGTCCATCATTGACAATTTAGTAAGGCACTTCTCTCCTCTACTCGCCTCATTCTTTGTGGTGACATGGCCATCGTTTCATGGTCGATTCTGTGTCATAAATGGTGGACATGATCTATGCTCTAGTGTTTGTTGTCCTGATGTCGTACCTAGCGGCTAGATAACACCCCATCACGGTCAGTGACGTTGCTGGAGGCACAGAAATTCACTTCACCCTAGGTATTTCAGTTTTGCTATTGCATCTTTTAATGTGCACTGCTATCTAGACATGCAAGCCAGTTTATTCTAGTTTTGTTGATCTATTTGGATGTATGGTTGACTCCATATGTGTTAGTTCTGAAAGAATGCTTGTGTTCTTGTTTTATCTCAATAGTTCGGTCTTGCTATGCGCATGGATGAATCCTTACTGATTTCCTTGTCACATATGTTGTGTAATACCATAGGAATAAGTCTCACATGCGTCCATCTGTCCTACTATTCCTCTTTATTGTATATATAATCATAAGTTTCATCTTTCCTTACAGGTTCTGAAACTGACCTTGCTTCAGCCAACATGTGTGTGTTTGTTGGATTGCATTTTTATCATAGTAGTAGTTTGATCTGTTGTGTCAATGAACATCCATGCGAGGTTGCAAGATGGTTGTAAGTTACCAAAACATTGTCTCCCTTAATTAACTAATCGCTGACACAGTTTCAATTGTTTGATCCGCCTGTTGAGTTCAGCGTGAAGCTTTGGTTTGACCTTTTCATTGCAGTCTTGCAGAATGGTGTCATGGTAGCGCCGCACAATTAACCAACGGTGACAAGCAACATCGCAACTCTTCTCATCATGCCCACACGCTGTGGAGCTGCCGGCCTGCTCGAGTCACCCTTGATCAGTGCCAACGCTGCAAGAGAAATCTATGGTACTGATTTGCTAGGTCGTAAGGTTATGTGCTCCCCTGGGATTTAATATGGTGAAATTGCTGAAGGTAGGAACCATGGTATACAATGACTGTAAGATGTTCTGTTGTTTCTTGATTTGTTTCAATATGAACTGCAGAGCTTGAGTCCGAACCTTGTGAGATTTCACCTTCCTCTAGTTACTCGACCAGAACTCGTGGTTCTACATGTTGTTGACTCCCAACTTCCTTCAATCAGCATTCGATTCTTCACAAGATCATGGATATTTATGTTTCACAGGTTCTTCATCGACCAATTTCTTAGATTAAGAGTTGAGATAAACATCAATATATGTTCAAGGTAATACAACCTACTTTGCATAGTAAACAATATTGAGCTATTTTGAATGCATAAGATCTTTGATAAACTGAAAATGGTGTCACACCACTGGTGCGCGTCGGTCCTAAACAAACGGTTTAAAACCCCTTTCCACGACGGCATTTGGAACCATCGCCAAGTGAGTGTGTGCGATAGGGTGTCCTTCCCACACGACCCAGAAATCATCGGGGATAGGCCCTCCTGGGACCCAGGCTGGGGCCATGTGCGATCGGGCGAGGCATCGAAACCCAATCATTTCCGTAGGTATGTACATCCCACACGGTGAATCCCAGAAATCATTTCCGTAGGTATGTACATCCCACACGGTGAATCCCAGAAATCATTTCCATAGGTATGTACATCCCACACGGTGAATCCCAGAAAAACATTTCCGTTCGTATGTATATCACACACAATCAATCCAAGGAATACGTTTCTGTTCTGATGTACATCCCACACAGTCAATCCAGGGAAAACATTTCCGTTCGGATGTACATCCCACACGGTTTTATGTATACGCTCGTGTGTGAAAGGTGTAACTATCACACACGCTCTGCCTTGGTTAACTGTTTGCTTTCATTAACTACATCACACACGATTTGATGTAGAAAACTGTGTGGCATTGGGCTATCCATCGCAAGCGCTTTTACTGCTAGAACCGTTTGCAAAGGTCCATGACCGTCTGTTCTATTTTTATTTTTGCCTGTAATTTATTATTCTAATTGGAAATTTTGAAATACGAAACGTGCAATTCAAATTCTCAGCACAATGGTTCAACAACGAATCCATAAATAAAATTGCCAGTACAATATGTTCAGTAATTACAGGATTAGGCAGCAATTAACTATGATGAACCGCAGTATTTAAAGGCGGTAAAGGTGAAGAGACAAGTGTAAATCATTTTGACTGCCGACGGTGTTGAAGAAGCGGAATGCCCATAATGTGCCTTCCTGCATGCCATAGGCACGAACCACTTTTGTCCAACCCCTTGTGACGATCGCCCGCCCATCCTTCACCGCCTTCAGGAAGACTTCTAGAGCATTATCATGGTAGCATGAATTATATACTTTAACCTTAGTTGCCTCCACTCCGGTCATGTAGTTTGCAAGGTAATCATCAGTAAATAGCTTCGGAAACCACTGAAAAGAGAAAAATATCAGATACTGAGGTCTAATAGAGTAACTTGTTGTGGGCAGGGGGAAAAGGCAACACATTACTTACCATCCTAAAGTTCACTGTTGTCTTCGACAAAGTGTAAATAAAGAGCTTAATTCCAATCACCCGTTTCTTTCGCCTAACAATCTTTCTTAGTTTCCTCACTTGACGCTTGTTCATGAATATCTCATTGCCCCATACGCAAAAGGGATCGAAGCATGGATCAGTACCCCTCATATATGTACCTACAAGCAACCAGTAAATGTTAGAAGCTAAACTGAGATTGCACAAATGATGTAAAATACAACTACCTATGTTCCTAAGTACAAGTATTTTTTTTGAGATTTCAATATGAACTACATACGGATGTATATAGAATTATAGATATAGTTTAGATTAGAATCTAGATTCACTCATTTTGCTCCTTATGTAGTCTATATTGGAATCTCTAAAAATACTTATATTTAGGAATAGATGGTGTATAAGACATGGGATGCAGCTAACCTCGACGGCAAACAACAACATCGCCCATTGTAGCCCTGTGTAAGTACATGGAAAGCCAATGTTAACTACAACAGGGTTAACATCCACCAAAAATAGCAAATGGTAATAAAACGGCAGCATCTGTAGTGATATCTTCATTTCGAAAGAGTAGCACGGTAGCAAAGGGACGGATTAAAAATGGATACAACTGTTAATTGCAACAGGCTTAACAACATCCTAATTCATGTTTTGTAAGTTTGTAGCCATGAAATACAACTCTTTAAAAATGGATACAACTGTTAATTGCAACAGGCTTAATGGCCATTGAAACCGGTACTGATAAAAATGCAATTGGCAGAGTTAAACATCACAGGGCAGGTGCTGCCAGAGCAGATAATGGCCCAGTTGTCTATAAAAAGGTAGGGAAAATAGCTCAAACGTGTTAGGCATGTTTACTACAACATGCTTAATACATCGACAGTACAAAACATAGCCATTAATTGCAACTGGTATTGGTAAGATTGAACTGGTGGGTACATACTTGGTAAGTCCTGAGAGGTAGTTGCTGGGGCACTTCATCTTGGCCAGAGCCCGCCCAAAGTCAGCGGCGGCGGAGGCGAGCTGTTCCTCCGGGTCGAAGCGTGGATCAGTGCCACTGACATGTGTACCTACAGGCAACCAGTAAATGGTAGAAGTTAAACTGCAATTGCACAAATGATGTGAAATACTGTAAGACATGGGATGCAGCTAACCTTGACGGCAAACAACAACATCGGCCGTTATGACCCTGCGTAAGTACATGGACAAGCATGTTAAGTACAACAGGGTTAGCATCCACCAAAAATAGCAAATGGGGCAGCATCTCTAGTATATCTTCATTGCGGAGAGTAGCATGGTAGCAAATGGACAGATTAAAAAATGGATACAACTGTTAATTGCAACAGGCTTAACAACATCCTAAGTCATGTTTTGTAAGTTTGTAGCCATTGAAATGCAACTGTTTAAAAATGGATTCAACTGTTAATTGCAACAGGCTTAATAGACATTGAAACCGGTACTGATAAAAATGCAATTGGCATAGTTAAACATCACAAGGCAGATGCTGCCAGAGCAGAGAATGGCCCAGATGTCTATAAAAAGGTAGGGATAGTAGCAAAAACGTGTTAGGCATGTTTACTAGAACATGCTTAATACATCGACCGTACGGAACATAGCCATTAATTGCAACTGGTATTGGTAAGATTGAACTGGTGAGTACATACTTGGTAAGTCCTGAGAGGTAGTTGCTGGGGCACTTCATCTTGGCCAGAGCTCGCCCAAAGTCAGCGACGGCGGAGGCGAGCTATTCCTCTGGGTCGAAGCGTGGATCATTGCCACTGACATGTGTACCTATAGGCAACCAGTAAATGGGTAGAAGTTAAACTGCAATTGCACAAATTATGTGAAATACTGTAAGACATGGGATGCAGCTCACCCCGACGGCAAACAAAATCATCGGTCGTTATGACCCTGTGTAAGTACATGGACAGGCACGTTAAGTGCAACAGGGTTAGCATCCACTAAAAATAGCAAATGGGAAGCATCTCTAGTGATATCCTGAGTCATGTATTGTAAGTTTGTTGCTGGTATTGGTGAAATTGAGCTGGACACGGTAATATTTGAACATCACACAGTGTGTAGTACTGAAATAAACAAGGCACGAACATGCTTAATACATCAACCGTACAAATCATAGACGTTGCAAGTGGTATTGGTAAGATTTAGCTGGTCAGATCTTACATGTTAAGTCCTGGGGGGTAGTCGCTAGGGGACTTCATCTGGGCCAGAACCTGCACCATGTCGGCGGCGGCGACGGAGGCGAGGTGCTCCTCTGGGTCAACACACACAGCGGCCATCGTGCCATGGACTGCCATCAGCTCCTGACGGGGGGAATTTCGAGGCATGAGGATGTTTCGTGGGCGCCATTTAAGCAATCAGGCCGGGGACGTGATAGAGATCGGTGGGTTACCTGACTGGATCTGAGCAGAACATAGATGTGGTTGAAGCTGTGGTTGCGGCGGCGGCGGTTTGAGATGCCGGTAGGGGGAGGCGCGAGGGGGGATACTGAGGGGAAGGGGATGTGGCTGGAGGAATAAATTCTGAAATCGCGCGCCTAATGAAAATTTTGCTGCGAAATTTGAAACTTGGGCGGGGGAAACACACAACACAGATGAATCGCGTAAAATACTCATGTGCGAGAAAAAAGAAAGTTGGCAGATCCCGTCTCCAAAAAAATGTACACTTGTACTTGATTTTTTCGGTCAATGGTACGCCTGGTTTATTAGGAAATATCGCATAGGTAACTGACTTATGGTTCATTAACGCAAAAACGCAGACGGGTACGGCATAGAAACCGTGTGTTTTGTGATCCTCTAATGATTAACGCGAAAAACGCACACAGGAACACATGCTAATCAACGCTCAAAGCCCTCAAAGGATGCTCTTACCGACATTGTACGTTAATACTACAAACTTAAAGTACTACTGGTAATTTGCTCTAATACTACAAACTTAAACTACTTCTCACATGCTGCCATCAGGGCATGCTGGCCAGACGCCGGTGCTCTCCTTCCCGGCCTTGTAGGCTGCAGCCCACCATGCTTCGATCTCCACCAAGCTCTCCTCACCACGGCGTGCGGCCTCTTTTTTCTTGCGGCGGTGGCACTCTCTTTTCTTGACTGCTTCTGCCTTTTCCGCTCCTTCTGTGCGGCTTTGGCCGCCTCTAGATCCACCACCCATTCGGCCATGGTAGCGTCAAAGTCCGCCCATGTAACTGTCTAGCCGCCGGCGGCGATGAACTCAGTGCGGCGAGATGCCATCGCTTCCTTACCATGTGCGCGGTCGTGGGGGGCAAGGAACGCGGCGCGGCAGGATGCCATCGCTTCCTTACCAGTTACTGTGCGTCGCGGTGCCATGGACGATGCCTGGAGAGAGCTCTGGGATGGAGGGGCCAGGCAACCGTACAGTGCGGTGGTATTCAAGAGCTCAACCACAAACGACAACAGAAATTTGGCTTCCCTTACAATTTTGCTCATTCATTATCGCACACGGTTCATCTCCGTCGCTTCCGGAAACAGTGTGCGCTGAGCCTATTGTGTGTTGCGTTATGATTGGTCGGAACCCCGGCCACGCGGATCGTGCATGTGCACCATTGGATGCGCCGCGATCGAACGGCAATCCACGTCCCTCACATCACACACGTGCACCTATAGCTGGATTGGATTTATATGCGCTAAATGCCTAGAAAATGCACATAATCCCCTAAATATGGTAAATGAGCCCGGAAAAATGCGAAATTTGAACACGGTGATTTGTAGGGTGTATGTTCTTCATAGAAAAAAACTCCAGGGCAAAGAACGAAGAAAATTTGGATTCCCCTTCAATCTTGAGGATTTCCCTTTCGAAAGCATGGAACTTCCTCGGTGATGGTTCAATTTATGAAGGGCGTGCATGACAACATAAGCCAAACCTTCTCAATTTTTTACCAAGGCATGGTGAGGTCATACCATGGCACCGTGCCAGGCGTCATGTTTTTTAAGCATTTATTTCATTTTTTATAGTTGAAAACCCAAGAAACAGACATTTGTGGTTGACTATTGCCACACATTTCATCGAAATATCTGTCCATTCCTTGTAAAAGGCATGAGAATTTACTAAATGGCACGAGCATGGTTTTCTAGGCCGTTCTTGTGGAACCTTTCATGCATCGATTGTTTGAACTTGAATTATGCGCATTAATGCCTAGGAAATGCACATAATCCCCTAAATATGGCAAATGAACCCGAAAAAGTGCCAAATTTGAACACGGTGATTTGCAGGTTGTATGTTCATCGTAGAAAAAACTCGTGGACAAAGGACAAAGGAAATTTGGACCCCCCCTTCAATCTTGGTGATTTCCCCCTTGAAACCATGAAACTTCCTCGGTGATGGTTCGATTTATGAAAGGCGCGCATCACGACATAAGGAAAACATTCTCCAATTTTTACCAGGGCATGGTGAGGCCATACCATGGCACCAAGCCAGGCGTCATGTTTTCCAACCATGTGTTTCATTTTTTGTATAGTTGTTAACCGAGTAAACGACGCGTTTATGGTTGACTATTGCCACACATTTCCTTGAAATATCTGCCCATTCCTTGTAAAAGGCATGAGAATGTGCTAAATAACACGAGCATGGTTTTCCAGACCGTTCTTGTGCACCTTTTCATGCACCGATTGTTCGAATTTGAATTATGTCCATTAATGCCTAGAAAATGCACATAATCCCCTAAATATGGTAAATGAGCCCGGGAAAATGTCAAATTTGAACACGTTGCATTTGAGGCGGTATGTTGATCGTTGGAAAAAAACTGAATGACAAACTAGGACGGAAATTAGGATTCCCCTTCAATCTTGGGGATTTTCCCTCTCGAAAGCATGGAACTTCCTCGGTGATGGTTCGATTTATGAAGGGCGTGCATGACGACATAAGCCAAACCTTCTCAAATTTTTACCAGGGCATGGTGAGGTCATACCATGGCACCATGCCAGGCGTCATGTTTTTTAAGCATTTATTTCATTTTTTCTATAGTTGAAAACCCAACAAACAAACATTTGTGGTTGACTATTGCCACACATTTCATCGAAATATCTGTCCATTCCTTGTAAAAGGCATGAGAATTTACTAAATGGCACGAGCATGGTTTTCTAGGCCGTTCTTGTGGACCCTTTCATGCATCGATTGTTTGAACTTGAATTATGCGCATTAATGCCTAGGAAATGCACATAATCCCCTAAATATGGCAAATGAACCCGGAAAAGTGCCAAATTTGAACACGGTGATTTGCAGGTTGTATGCTCATCATAGAAAAAAACTCGTGGACAAAGGACAAAGGAAATTTGGATCCCCCTTCAATCTTGGTGATTTCCCCCTCGAAACCATGAAACTTCCTCGGATGATGGTTCATTTTATGAAAGGCGCGCATCACGACATAAGGAAAACATTCTCCAATTTTTACCAGGGGCATGGTGAGGCCATACCATGGCACCACACCAGGCGTCATGTTTTCCAACCATGTGTTTCATTTTTTGTATAGCACGAGCATGGTTTTCCAGACCGTTCTTGTGCACCTTTTCATGCACCGATTGTTCGAATTTGAATTATGTGCATAATTAATGCCTAGAAAATGCACACAATCCCCTAAATATGGTAAATGAGTTCGGAAAAATGTCAAATTTGAACACGTTTCATTTGAGGCGGTATGTTGATCGTTGGAAAAAAACTGAAAGACAAACTAGGACGGAAATTTGGATTCCCCTTCAATCTTGGTGATTTCCCTCTCGAAAGCATTGAACTTCCTCGGTGATGGTTCGATTTATGAAGGGCGTGCATGACGACATAAATCAAACCTTCTCAGCTTTTAACCAGGGCACGGTGAGGCCATACCATGGCACCATGCCAGCCGTCATGTTTTTCAAGCACATATTTCATTGTTCTATAGTTGATAACCCAGTAAATGACGCGTTTGTGGTTGACTCCATTGAAATCTCTGCCCATTCCTTGTAAAAGGCTTGAGAAATTACTAAATACCACGAGTATGGTTTTTCCAGACCGTTCTTGTGCACCCTTTCATGCACCAATTGTTTGAATTTGAATTACGTGCATTAATGCCTACAAAATGCACATAATCCCCTAAATATTGTAAATGAACCCGGAAAAGTGTCAAATTTGAACACGGTGATTAGCAGGGTTTATGTTCATCGTAGAAAAAAACTCATGGATGAAAGACAAAGGAAATTTGGATTCCCATTCAATCTCGGTGATTTACTATCGCACACGGTTCATCTCCGTCGCCTCTGCGAACCGTGTGTGTTCACTCACACATGCAAAAGGAAAAGAAAACCCTCGCCCACTTCGTCCCCACTCACTCGCCGCGGACTCCTCCGCAACTCTGCACCCTAAGCTCGACGGCTGTTGGCGGCGGCCGTAGGTCGCGCTCCAAACGGCACCGGATTTCGCCTCCACCGCTTTCCGCCGCCTATCTGCACCGACATTCTAGACTCTGGTCGACTGGGGTTTTCTGCGGGATTGGGCCGGGGATTTTTCTCATGGAGAAGGTAATCAACTTAATTAGCAAAATATTCACTCATCTCTTATCGCAGTCCGTCCGTCGCTGTTAATCAACCGGCGGAAATCGCCGTGGAATCATTTTTGTTCTAGCTGATTCGTGGGTGTTCATTCATGTGTGCACAGTGCGAGCACAAATCGGGCAACTGTGGTCGTGGCCAGTCGGAAACGAAGTTCTATCTCACCATTCCGGATGACTTCAGGGAGCGCTCGGTATGTTCAATCTCAACCTACCACGGTCGGCATGGCCTAAATTTGTGAACATATACCGTCTGTTGCTACATTATCTATATATTTGCATCAAATCTTTGTTACATTATCTATTTTTAATTCTATATTTTTGTACTTTGCTTGCATCTATATATGGATATGTTCTATCAGTTACTCCCATATTTGCATCTTGCTCGGTTATTTCAATATATCTAATTTACGATCTTAATTTTCATTTCAAGCAGTACATCCCTTGCTTTGCAAGAACAGGAGTAGAAGGAAATCTTGGGCTTTACTTTGCTGATGACTCCCAGGATGTCATATTGACAACGCAACATGGGTTTACAATGACGGTTAGCGTAAAACTTGATAAAGATGGTCACTCCTATTTTAATGCGGACCTTTGGAGAAAAATGTCTAAGTGTTATGAACTGAAAGCTGGCAATAAAATTCTAGTGCGTGCACCACAGCCTGGTCTAATTAACATGGATGTTTACTTCCCCAACGTCATCAGCCGATCAAAGTCTGATCGAGGTTAGTGTCCTTTCAACTTTCTCCATGCTGTCATATTACTATTTAAGCAACCAATTGATCACTATTTAAGCAACCAATTGTGATATCATATTCTGACTCCGTTCCTAGGCAGTAACAAATTCTGTTTACCAATTTATGCGCACTATATATTCTTCTGCCATGTTCTGAATAAATAATACCTTTCCACCTTTTAAGCAGGATATGTTGGATGCATAGTGAACGATCTGTATGTTACTAAGCGTACCAAATTTCACTGGAAGGACTTGAAGCATGTCATAAACTTTGTTGATAATCTGACAGAGATAGCACAGCGTATGAACGCTGGATTTTGGATGGGATTAATTAGACCTATGGTGCACACACTGAACAAGACCAATTGTGTGCACAAAGCGCTGGTAAAAAGTCTTATTTTAATGTTGATGCTCATAAACTATATATATCTTCAACGATATGTTACAATTGTTTTTTATTCTACATGTCAACAGAAATTGCCCCATGTAGCCGTTCCTCGATCGATTTCCCGGCGTGGTCGAATTACACTTGTGCCTGCTAATAACGCCAAAGTGATTGCAAGGTACTGCATTTCCCGCAAAAATGGAACCATTCAAATTAACAAGTTCTCGCTTCTCGTGGCAATGCATCCATATTGGAAAATTGGAGACACTGTTCTACTCCTGCTCTACCAAGGCATAGGAGGGCTCTTCCTTTTCATTGACGAGATGCCGAGTCGCCGTGATCAAGCTGCTTCCAGCGGATAGTTCTGGTTGTTGGCCCTCAGCCTCTTAAAATGTGTTAGTTGTTACTATATATGTTAAGTATGTAGATATGGACTATATGGTTGTTGGCCCTTAGCCTCTAAAAATGTGATAGTTGCTACTATGTTAAGTATGTAGATACGGACCATATGGTTGTCAAAACCGTGTTACGAAGATCCTCCTTTTGTCGAATAGTGTAACCACTATATATATGTTACTCAAATGCTGTTACCCAAGTTCATTGAGTTTAAGCGTGTGCCCGATGTCCAGAAGGCATTTGCATATTAACTGTCCATGTTGCAAATTCACACACATGTTCAAATAAGGAAACGTATGTGTAACATACTAATCATCGCACACGAGTACTCGCAGACGCATCGTGTGCGATACTCCTAGCCACCGCAAGCAACTAGTTTGCATTTTTCAAAGTTTTTTGTATACACAGAATCACACACGAAGTAACTGTATTGACCGTCTGTGTTGTAATTTCTCATCGCAAACAGTTCATCCGAGTCGGCTGTTTGCCACGTATCACACATATCTTGTTTACACGACTCGTTTGTGTTCTTTTGGCTCATCGCAAACAGTTCATCCATGTGAACTGTATGCGGCATATCACACACATCTTGTTAAGTTGAACTGTTTCTGTTGTGTTCCCTAATCGAAAACAGTTCGTCCGAGTTAACCGTATGCCATATATCGCACACACATTGATATGGCTGCCCGTTTTTGTTGTTCTACCTCATCGCAAACAGTTCGAATGGATTAACCATGTGTCCTGCATCGCACACACATTGTTATGGCTGCCCGTTTCTGTTGTTCTGCCTCATCGCAGACAGTTTGAATGGATTAACCGTATGCCCTTCATCGCACACGCAACTAAAACCTGAACCGTGTTTGATGCATACATCATCGCAAACGTTTTGCACCTTTTTTGACGGTTTTTTACACCACCGTTTGTGATTATTGCATCGCACACAGTTTCGGCAAAGGGTCTCTGATCGTAGTGTCGCGTTAGCAGTCTCTTGCAGTAGTGCAACCCTACTCTAGTTTATAGATTACAAAGAGATTGCCCAATCTAGAAAAGAAAAGATGAATGCCAAGGTGAACATTCGTGTAATGTCTACAACTGGGGTGCTGAAAAGTTTGTGTAAGTTCTTCTCGCTTGCTTTCAAATATTAACTTCTTCGTATACATGCGTTGATGTAGAAACAACAAATGTCTCAGATGTCTTTTGAAAGATCATGTGTTGATCATATTTTAGCAAAGAAGTGTCTAATTTCCCAATCTACATTACTACTAATGCTATTTTGATGCAATGATACGTCTGATATCTTGTAGCATTCTTAGTAGAATTTATGATCTAAATATTGTACCAAACTGATATGTACAATTGAATACAGAGTTGCTAAGGTGTAGCTTGGATAATCTAATATACCATTTTTTTCAAGATAGTTACTTCTTGTACTAAACTTTAGTCTATTATTTTGTACTAAAATTTACCTTGATTTACTAAATTACCTTGTTACTAATTTTTGCATTGTTGTTCTAAAATTTGCCTTGCTATTGTTGTACTACAA
Source organism: Triticum aestivum (assembly GCF_018294505.1). NCBI lineage: Eukaryota > Viridiplantae > Streptophyta > Magnoliopsida > Poales > Poaceae > Triticum > Triticum aestivum. The sequence continues at coordinate 274,587,053 of NC_057805.1, forward strand.
TTGAACCATTGAGTAGATATGAAGATCTCAAGGGAGAAAAAATAATGAGAAACGAGTGGCCATGAGAGGTTAACTCAAAATCCACTTAAGATGTGACCTACACATTACTCACAAATCATAACCGTACATCATTCATGTTAGAATTGCACTAGACACATCACATCAAGTTGTATAACTGTATGTGGTAGAGTACACTTGATGCCTATATTGTTCCCTTTTAACTTGTTCGCAGAATTGGTTTGGTTTGAATTATATATGATGAAATCTAGTTATGTACGTTTATTTTATAAAAGGAAATTTATCGAAATTCAGTCATTGTTTTTCATAGTGGTTGAGTGGATTTAGGGGGCGATTATAGTAGGTGAATAAGAATGATTTTGTGGTACAACAACGTTCACTATGTTTCATTGAAATATCTCGTCCGATGTATGTGTGCCCAAAAATGTTTATGTTTCACATATTTAATGTTTAACCACTAGAATAATTACGCCCCTGTTGCAACACACAGGCAATTTCCTAATATACAAATAACTGTCTTAGTAAATTACATTTGTGTGCATGTATCACAGTAACTAATTTGGGCACATCCAAATTTGGCTTGGTGTGACTCATTTTATTTAACATAAAGTATTTTTGAATTGTTGAAACCCTGCATCTATTAGTATTTTCTGGAGAACACATGTTTATTTAAAGGAAGTACCTCATTTCTTACATAGTATATTTCCTTTAAGGTTTATGTTAACTCAATTGACATGAAGTAGATTTTTTCATAAGAAAAGAAGGATCAAAAGTGTTTGTCAGAATGTCATGACCTTAAACCTTTGTATGTTGCTACACCTTTACATTTTGTTGATGTATTAACTTGATTTTCTCTACAACAACTTGCTCATCTCATTTCTTTGTTCTTGTAGATTGCCAAGATAAATGGATGATACATGGCTCGGATGTTGATTGCAAGGATGAGAATGGGGCTACCACTAGATAATTAGAATGTCATTTCTAGGATAATGTTTCAAACATTATAGTTGATTGCAAGGTCAAAAAGTTGGCTACTAGTAGATAGTTTCACATTTTGTAATCTTTGGATCGTGTTCTTTGTAATGCAACATAGTTGATTTAGTAAATGAGACCTTTCGGTCTACTATATTGTGGCTCCTATACATTATACATATTGACCTAATAATTTTGGATGGAAATCCATGTCATATCATCAATTATTCATGCTATGAAGCGAAGCCTCTAGTCGCAGTCGCAAGGTAACCACCAATGCATGTGAAGTGTTGTTAAGCTCTAACTATATGTGTTGCTAACTTGCAACGCTTCTACATGTCGTTTACCAACGCATGTATATACGTTGTCGTATACCCTAGCAACGCCACCAAAGGCAACACATAGTAATCCATTGGCATATACCTTAGCAACGCATATATAGACATACAACAACGCATCAATGCGTTGTTGTAGGGGGGTTCTTGTTGTAGTGCTTCTTTTCAATAGTGTCTAATCATTGCATAACATGCTCAAGAGTTAAGATTGTTTCATTAATAATGATAGATGGTGCACCCACTAGATCTCTCATGGCATTAAAAGCATCCAAAGATGGACACATCAAGAAATTCCCACCAGTAATCGTATCAAGGATGAATCTCTAGCAAGTGGTGATGCCCACATAAAAACTGCGAAGAAGAATAACGGTAGATTGCTTATGAATAGATATATTATGAGCATTGAAAATCCTATACCAAGCGTCTTTTAGATTCTCCCCTCCCCTTTGTTTAAAATTAAGAACTTCGTTCTCGGGGGTACACGCAATAGAGGAAGAACTAGCCATAACGAGAAAGTAGGCAAACAAGAATGCGAACAAAGATAGATCTGACGAGAAAAGGGTGAATAAAAAGGAAATATTTTGTGAAGTGGGTGAGATGAAAATGAGAGGCAAATGGAAAATAATAGAAATTGCAAAGAACTGATATTTGTGATTAGGAACATGATAGATGTTGATGATGTCTCCCTTGCAACGGCGCCAGAAATTCCTTTTGATGCGGCTAGAAATTGCGTCGGTATTTCTCCAAAGAGGAAGGGATGATGAAGCGCAGCTACGGTAGGTATTTGCCTCAGTGGTGAAACCAAGGTATCATTCCAGTAGGAGAACAAAGCAACACTACGTAAATGGTACCTGCACATAAAGAACAAATACTTGCAACCCGACGCGTAAGAGGGGTTGTCAATCCCTCCATGGTAAAAATATAGATAAATTTGTGGTAGTTTGGATAAATAGATCTCGATAAAATGCGAAATAAATGATGTAAATAGAAAGTGCAGCAAGGTATTTTTTCGGTTTTTGGAAAAATATATCTGAAAAAATAAAAAGTAGAAAATAATAGATCGGAAAGCAAATATGATAAAGAATAGACCCGGAGGTCGTAGATTTCACTAGTGGCTTCTCTCGAGAAATAGCACACGGTGGGTAAACAAATCACTGTTGGGCAATTGATAGAAGATCAAATAATTATGATTATATCCAAGGCAATGATCAATACATAGGCATCACGTCCAAGATTAGTAAACCGAAACGATTCTGCATCTACTACTATTACTGTTGGGGAACGTAGTAGTTTCAAAAAAAAATTCTACGCACACGCAAGATCATGGTGATGCATAGCAACGAGAGGGGAGAGTGTTGTCCACGTACCCTCGTAGACCAAAAGCGGAAGCGTTAACACAACGCGATTGATGTAGTCGTACGTCTTCACGATCCGACCGATCAAGTACCGAACGTACGGCACCTCCGAGTTCAGCACACGTTCAGCTCGATGACGTCCCTCGAACTCCGATCCAGCCGAGTGTTGAGGGAGAGTTTCGTCAGCACGACGGCGTGGTGACAATGTTGATGTTCTACCGACGCAGGGCTTCGCCTAAGCACCGCTACGATATTATCGAGGTGTAATATGGTGGAGGGGGGCACCGCACACGGCTAAGAGATCAATGATCAATTGTGTGTCTATGGGGTGCCCCCCTGCCCCCGTATATAAAGGAGCTAGGGTAAGGCCGCCGGCCAAGGAGGAGGGCGCGCCAAGGGGGGAGTCCTACTCCCACCGGGAGTAGGACTCCTCCTTTCCTTGTTGGAATAGGAGAAGGGAAGGGAGAAGGAGAAAGAGGGAAGGGAGCGCCCCCCCCTTCCCTAGTCCAATTCGGACTAGTCCATGGGGAGGGGTGCAACCACCCTTTGGGGTCTTTCTCTCCTTTCCCGTATGGCCCATTAAGGCCCAATACGAATTCCCGTAACTCTCCGGTACTCCGAAAAATACCCGAATCACTCGGAACCTTTCCGAAGTACGAATATAGTCGTCCAATATATCGATCTTTACGTCTCGGCCATTTCGAGACTCCTCGTCATGTCCCCGATCTCATCCGGGACTCCGAACTCCTTCGGTACATCAAAACACATAAACTCATAATATAACCGTCATCGTAACGTTAAGCGTGCGGACCCTACGGGTTCGAGAACTATGTAGACATGACCGAGACACCTCTCCGGTCAATAACCAATAGCGGAACCTGGATGCTCATATTGGCTCCCACATATTCTACGAAGATCTTTATCGGTCAGACCGCATAACAACATACGTTGTTCCCTTTGTCATCGGTATGTTACTTGCCCGAGATTCGATCGTCGGTATCTCGATACCTAGTTCAATCTCATTACCGGCAAGTCTCTTTACTCGTTCCATAATACATCATCCCGCAACTAACTCATTAGTCACAATGCTTGCAAGGCTTATAGTGATGTGTATTACTGAGTGGGCCCAGAGATACCTCTCCGACAATCGGAGTGACAAATCCTAATCTTGAAATACGCCAACCCAACAAGTAGCTTTGGAGACATCTGTAGAGCACCTTTATAATCACCCAGTTACGTTGTGACGTTTGGTAGCACACAAAGTGTTCCTCCGGTAGATGGGAGTTGCATAATCTCATAGTCATAGGAACATGTATAAGTCATGAAGAAAGCAATAACAACATACTAAATGATCGAGTGCTAAGCTAACGGAATGGGTCAAGTCAATCACATCATTCTCCTAATGATATGATCCCATTAATCAAGTGACAACTCATGTCTATGGCTAGGAAACATAACCATCTTTGATCAACGAGCTAGTCAAGTAGAGGCATACTAGTGACACTCTGTTTGTCTATGTATTCACACATGTATCATGTTTCCGGTTAATACAATTCTAGCATGAATAATAAACATTTATCATGATATAAGGAAATAAATAATAACTTTATTATTGCCTCTAGGGCATATTTCCTTCAATTACTCCACACATCGACCGCTATCCACCATGCATCTAGTGTATTAAGTTCATGGAGAAACAGAGTAATGCAATAAGAACGATGAGATGATGTAGACGAGATCTATTCATGTAGGAATAGCCCCCATCTTGTTATCCTTAATAGCAACGATAGATGCGTGCCTCGCTGCCCCTTCTGTCACTGGGAGAGGACACCGCACCTCTTCCCTTGGCAAGAAAAACCGATCCAGTCGGCCTAACTAAACCAAAGATTCGAAGAAGAAATACGAGGCTATAAATAATCATGCATATAAGAGATCAAAGAAGACTCATAATATTCATGGATAAAAATCTGATCATAAAATCAAACTTCCTCGGATCCCAACAAACACACCGCAAAAAGTCATTACATCAAATAGATCTCCAAGATACCATTGTATTGAGAATCAAAAAGAGAGAAGAAGCCATCTAGCTACTTCCTACGGACCCGTATGTCTATGGTGAACTACTCATGCATCATTGGAGAGGCACCAATGAGGATGATGAACCCCTCTGTGATGGTGTTAGATTGGATCTCATGGTTCTGAAACTTGCGGCGGCTGGAATTGTTCTCCGTTGACTCCTCTAGGGTTTCTGAAATATTTGGGAATTTATAGGGTGAAGAGGCGGTGCAGGAGACCTCCGTGGGCCCCACAACCCCCCTGGGCGGACCTGGGCTCCCGGGCGCGCCCTGGTGGGTTGTGGTCCCCCACGGGCCTCCTCATAGGTGCTTTCTTGGTCCCCAAGGTGTCTTCTGGTCCAAAAAATACCTCCAAAAAAGTTTCGCTGCGTTTGGACTCCGTTTGGTACTGATATTTTGTGAAGTAAAAAAAAGAAAAAAATTGCAACTGGCACTGGGCACTATGTGAATAGGTTAGTCCCAAGAAATGATATAAAGTTGCTATAAAATGATTGTAAAACATCCAAGAATGATAATATAACAACATGGAACAATAAAAAATTATAGATACATTGGAGACGTATCATCTGCCCATGCAAGTTACCCACCGATCTACATACCCTCGCCGCCCTGAGTTTCTTAGATGGCGCCTGTGAAACGCCCCCTTTTCCACAGATCCCCATCCCCCTCCCCACTCCACAGCGTCGCAGCCTAAGCCCGGCTACGCTTCCCGGGGAGCTCGAGGAGCGAATGGCCCAAAAGAGGTTTACCGCGGACTCTTTGCCCGACATCGGAGAGGCGGCCACCGAGGAAGCTGATGATGACTGGCTGTGGCCTTTCAATCAGCGGGCTAGAGTATTCTGGTATCTCACGGACGTCGGCTACGAAATCGAGGTCATCGACTATGCCGGCTTGATGCGGGCTATGTCACAGGTTAAGTTGCCCACCCCTAACCCCTCGGGTTTGAAATCCGTCGATCTCATCGATGGCCCTACCGCTGATCTCCTATGGCTCACTATGAACAATTTTCCATCCTTCATCACCATGGAGCCCCTTTTGTCATTTCTGAAGGACACGTTATGTGACGCTGGCTTGGGATCCTCAGCTGCCAAGTCAGACCTCATCGACGGCGACCGTGAGGAGGAGCCCATCTATGACAAGTGAGGAAACCCATGATTTGTTTTGTCATGCCTCTTCACAGGGGGAATCCCATGATTTCTTTTCTCGAACCCCTTTTGTAGTGAGAATCTGTCAAGTATTTATTTCTATATTTGGTTGTTTGCATTATGCCTTGTTCATTTCAACGGTTTTTGGTTTTTCGGTTGTTTGTAGTTAGCATATGTCCAATTTCAATTGCTATCTTTGGTTGTCTGTAGTATGCCTTGTTTATTTCAGTTATTCACAATATGATGTTCTATATGTGCAAGTATGAACTGTGCAGTTCAATTTCATCAATACCAGTTTCAGCAATAGCTCTATGAATGACTATATTTGGTTGTATTTAAAATGCCTTTCATTTGATTTAACAATAACTAGTGTACTTAGACATGCACAATACTAGTTTGAATGACTATGTTTGCTTGTTTTTAAATGTTAGGCCTGTTACAGTTAACACACCTTCCCACTTCTTGTTTTTCTTGACTAGCGTGCTTAAACCTTCACCATGAAGCTACCATTTGGAGATTATGTTGTCTACCATGGATATATTTGGTTGATGTTTAGCCTGTTGTGCTTAACATGCCTTTATATGTCATGACAATATTGGGAACAACTGTTGTTTACCATCGAGGTTAGTTTCATCCCATGGCTTATATATACTCACACTTCGGGATATCGGTAGCTGGTACCATATAAGCCTGGGGCTGATAAGGGATTAATCATCGAATCAGACATTTAACTGAATATATCTGTAACCCATTTATCAGTAGCAACATGCATTGTACTGAATGACTAAATATGCAATCCTAGGCTACATAGCAACAAGGAAGGGCTATTTGGTTCTAGGCCTAGGAGTGCCACACTTTCCCGTACAGTGTTGCCAAAGGTTAGTTCTTCAAAACGAGAGCCACAAGTTGGCACGCCTATGAGAATCTTGCCACAATTTTTGAGTGTATGTGATGTGGGACCATAGTGTGGCTTGCCTAAGATGTGGCTTGAACCAAACACACACCTAAGTTGGTCAAACTTGCCTAACCTTAGTTGTGGCAACCTTTGGCAAATGTAATCTCAAACCAAGAATGTTACCTTAATGTTCTGATGATGTCTAGATATACATAAAAGAGCAGCAAGAAGAAGAAGAAGAAGAACAACAACAACAACACAGCAGCAGTTACCTTTAGTTAATCGGTTGATATTTGTAAAAATGTAATAAACTCCCTCCACCCCATAATATCCACGCGTGAGTATATGGATGTTATAAGATCTTATATAATGGACGGGCGGAGTGTTGTACTACATCATTGTGCAATTGTTGATTAGCTTCTAATATTAACTTGGTGCTTTTAGGTACACGTCATTGGTAAAGTTCGTGCTTCGACCCTTTCTGTGTATGGGGCAATGAGATATTGATGGACCAGCATCAAGTGAGGAATCTGATAAAGATTGTTAGTAAAATGGGTCAAAAGGTGGCAATTAAACTAGTTGTTTACACTTTATCCAAGACAACAGTGAACAGCAGCATGGTAAGTAAGAACTCTCCAGCCTTCTTTTTACTATTTGCTCATAATGAGTTGTGTTAGATGACAACGTCGGAATCTTTTCCTTTGTAGTGGTTCTCGATGTAGTTTACTCAAGATTACCTCTCAAACTACATGATTGGTGGGCATGCAAAGGTTAAAGTATTTCTACGAGAACACAATGACTATCTAGATGTCGTCATGAGTCATGACAACAGTGAAGGATGGGCGGTCGGCCATCACAAGGGGTTGGACTAGAGTCATGTCTGCCTTCTGCATGGAGCAGAGAAGAATACGGGCATTCCGCTTCACCTTGTTCAACAACCAAAATGTCTTTCGCATCTTTCTTTACAGTGTTTAATAGTACAAGTACACAACCCTAGTTCATCATTCTTTATTTGGTGCTTATGTAATTCTTGAACATATGTATCTGCGAATTGAATAATGCATTGATTGTTGAACCTAATGGATATGAATAAAGTTATAGCCAACTTTCACATTCAACTTCAAATTCAGTACAATCTTAAATAGTAGCGATTAAGTTAGGGTCAAAATATGATCTGCAGGTCGTTCCGGCACACACGGTCTGTAAAGCACAAACGTGTGTGATATACATCATAATCCGACACCGTTTGCAGAGAGGGAACGTGTGTGATGATGCACACAGTTGCCGTTTGCGAACCATGTGTGATGTCAGACAATATCACAAACAGTGCGAGCAAACTAAATGTTTGTGATAGTCGCCTTATCATACACGGTTTATAATCATGAACTGTTTCGGATGTCATGGGCATCATAAACATTGCACCACATAATAGTGTGTGCAATAGTTATCATGTACGACACTGGTACAACGGTCCGACGTTTTGTAATCCTATCTGACACTCATACGATGATCAGGTAATCTTCTTAATTACAGATCGCATATGGTTCGGGAGAAGTGAATGTGTGTGATAGTCTCCTTATCACACACGCTTGGCAATCATGAACTGTTTGTGATGGGCTGTGCATCATAAACGTTGCACCACATAATAGCGTGTGCAACGTTAATGCCAGCACACACCAATAGCAAGGATCGAGCGTTTGGGATATTCGATATATCACAAAAAGTTGTGTGACAAATCGCTTTTGGGATAGATGCGGGCATCGCATATGCTTTATTCTGGAAAACTTATGCATTCCTACTCTCTATCCCTGATGGTTTCTGGGTCGTGTGGGAAGGACCCCCCTATCGCACACACTAGCAAGGCAACGGTTTAAAATGTTGTCGCGGAAAGGGGTTAAAAACCATTTGTATAGCAACTTGTTGTACCAGTTATTGGCATGTGATTGATGGTTATATTGTACATCAATGCCATATTTTCGCACGAGAGGAGGAGCGACACATGCTCATAGCGTTGTTGTTTCATGTTGTCATCAGTATAGTTTCTTATTAGTTTGACAAGGAATACGCACGACTCTTGACCTCTTGTGCTCAAAGATTGCAGGTAAAATCTGGCGATCTGTGTGATGACAACACGAGAGTATGTGCACATTGCATATAAAGTATTTTCTTGAAGAACAACATTGCATACTAAAGTTTGCCTTAGATATTGCTAATTCAGCATGGTTGTTGGCTTGCTGCATATGAGCTTAGGTGCTACATGGCCTATTGAAGAAAGCTAGGATATCACCAACAACTTTAGTGCTCATTTGTTTATTAGTAGTTGAGCTGATTATGGTCAGATTTCTTATAAAACTCATGGCTTAATTGGATCTAGTTAATTTTTTGTCTTGCCTTTGGCTCAATTGAATCGAGATCTACATTGTATATCATGCGTGTATAAAAATATATTGCTCTCATGTTTATCCATGTCCTATGAAATCAAAGATGTATAGCGCTCTCCCGTTTATGCATGTCTTGTGCAATCAAAGATGTCTAGTGCTCTCGTGTTTGTATGTACATATATAGTGCAACACATAAAAAATGAAATTTTCTTTCTGAAATAGTAATCTATATGTCAATTAACTTGCATATTAGTGTTTTGATCAATTAGCATACAAACAGTCTCGGGGGCATTACACACAATTCACAGTCAAAATCTAATGTTTCAAAGTTGTTTCAACCAAACAGCTTCCAACTATTTCATGGCTGAAAGTTCATAGCAGCTTTCTCATAGCTCATAGCTGACAGCTCACAGCAGCTTTTTCATAATCTACAGCTCAACCAAACACAACATAAGCAAAATAAGATGCATAAAAGATAAACATCACATGTGAGCAATATGTGACATGATATGGCCTTTTTCTTCTTGTGCTTTTGGTCTCCATCCCAAAAGCACCAGCATGATCTCCATCAGCACCGGCATGGTCTCCATCATCACTGACATAGCACCATGATCTCCATCATCTCCTGGGTGCCATCATGTAGTTGTCTCCACCAACTATTGCTTCTACAACTATTGCTAACTCATAGCGGTAAAGTAAAGCAATTACATGGCTTTAATGATTGACACGCATGTCATACAATAATGTTAAGACAACCCTATGGCTCCTACCGGTTGCCGTACTCATCGACAAGCAAGTTGTGAACTTATTACAAAACATGATCATACCATACATCACATATGTCAAATCACATCATGGCCATACCACATCACATCACATGCCCTGCAAAATCAAGTTAGACGTCATCTACTTTGTTGTTGCAGTTTTTACGTGGCTTCTAGGGGCAACATATCAGAATCATTCTTATCTATGCAAAGCCACAACAGTGATATACAAGTTTCTTTTTAACCTTCTACAAGGACCGTCGTTGTCAAATCAGATTCAACTAAAGTTGGAGAGACAGACATCCGCAAAGCACTATGCATAGATAAGCAATCTGACAGTAAAGTTGTGGCTTCTAGGGGCAACATATCAGAACCGTTCTTATCTATGCAAAGCCACAACGGTGATATACAAGCCGCTCTATGCAATACAAGTTTCATGTAAGTCGTGGTACCGATCTCTTGTGCAAGGACAAGTAAAGTTGGTTCAGGTGTCTTCAGCCCACAGTATCGCCAAATCCAAAATAACAAAGGAGATAAGCAATCTGAAATCAACGCCCACAACCAATTTGTGTTCTACTCGTGCATAACATCTACGCATAGACCTAGCTCATGATGCCACTGATGAGGAACGTTGCATGGAAAACAAAAAAATCGTACGGTTTCACCCAAGATATAATCTAGGAGATGCTAGCAATGAGAGGGACAAGCTACATACCCCTATAGACCGAAAGTGTTAACGTTCTAATGAACATGGTTGGCGTAGTTGTACTCCCTTCGAGATTTCAATCTAGCACCGCAGGAATGGCACCTCTGAGATGTGCACACGTATGTCTCAGTGACGTCTCCTCCTTCTAGATCTAGCAAGCAAGGGGGAGGTAGATGGGATCTAGGTCAGCGCAATGGCGTGGTGGTGGTCATGGCAGCGAAAATCCGGTAGGGCTTGGCCATGCGCGCACCGAAGGAGGAGATGGAGAGGGAGAGAGGGGGCGGCAGCCAGCAAAGGGGTGTGCCTCCCCCTGCGCCTCCCCTCCTTATATCGGGTTATGGGAGGGGTCGGCATGCCCTGGCCCCTCCTCCAAGGACAGGGAGAGGCGTCTAGGGGAGGCTTTCCCTCCAAGCCAAGTTGGTGCGCCTCCCATCCTTAGGGTTTCCCCACCCCTAGCCGCATGGGCCTTAGGGGATGGTGCACATGTCCCATGTATGCCAGGGTGCCCCCCTTTAGCCCATGCAGGCCTCTGGGATAGGTGGGACCCATTGGTGGTCCCTCGGAACCCTTCTGGACCATCCAGCACAATGCTGGTAATTTCTAAAACTTTTCTAGAACCCTGAAAATCACTTTCATATATAAATCTTTACCTCCGGACTATTCTGAAGCTCCTAGTGATGTCCCAGATCCCATTCAGGACTCCGAACTACCTTCGGACTCACCATTATGAATATCCCAGTACTACCATAGCGTTACCGAACGTTAAGTGTGTGACCCTGCGGGTTCAAGAACATGCAATCATGACCGGGACACCTCTCTGATCAATAAACACTAGTGGGGCCTAGATGCCCATACTGAATCCTGCATATATTCAACGAAGATCTTTATCGGTTCTAACCACGATGTCAAGGATTCAGGTAATCTCGTATGCAGTTCCCTTTGTCCGGCAATATGTTAATTGTCCGAGATTCGATCATTGGTATCGCCATGCCTAGTTCAATTCATTACCAGCAAGTCTATTTATTCGCTCCATAATACAACACCTCTGTGACTAAACACATTAGTCACATGCTTGCAAGCTACTTAGGATGGCGTATTACCGAGAGGGCCCAGAGATATCTCTCCATCACACCGAGTGAAAAATCCCAGGCTCGATCCATGCAACCCAACAAATACTTTCCGAGATACCTGTTATGAAGTGACGCTTGATAGCCAAAACTATTCTTCCATCATTTGGGAGTGGCACGACCTCATAGTCTAAGGAACAAATACTTGACATGAAGAAACTTGTAGCAATTAAACTAAGTGATATGATCAGATGTTAAGCTTACAATTGGGTCTGCCCATCACATCATTCTCCAAATAATGTGATCCTGTTATTAAATGGCAACTCATGTCTATGATTAGGAAACCTTAACCATCTTTAATCAATGAGCTAGTCTAGTAGAGGCTCACTAGGGACACAATGTATGTTTATGTATCCACACATGTACTTGAGTTTCCGGGAAATACAATTATAGCATGGAGAATAAAAATTTGTCAAGAACAAGGAAATATGATAATAACAACTTTATTATTGCCTCTGGGGCATATTTCCAACATAACATTCCATCCTAAATTGGTGGCATACATTCGATGGTCGACTTCACCCAACATCAAGAAGCTCATTAACATAAACATGCAAAGAGGATATTAAATCCTACTATCAAACAATCTATTACATGCTAGGGTTCATCCATATCCCCGAGAACTAGCAGAACTACTCACACATCAAGGTAACAAACATCATACAAGGGGTGACGGTGAACATGAATGGATTGCGCATGTGACACTCAAGTTGATCCACTACGGTTCTTGATGCATTACAATGAGAAGGATGTGGATGATGATGATGACATTGGTGATGATGTTGAAGCCCTGCTTGTGGATAGTGGTGATGATGGCGATCTCCTCCTTGGAAGGTTACCCCTCCGGATTGGTCCGGAGGCTAGGGTTCCTCCTTTGGGACGAGTTTCTAGCGTCTGTGTGTGTTTGATCCACAGTCCGATTCCACGGGGTGGATATATTTGACGAGGCAGTCCTCCTGACACCTCATACGACCAACCATATGAGCGCTTGCGGTCATATGGTTGCCGTCTTTTGCTCTGGAGCCGCCGCCAGCGCCTCCCTATAATTCTTTTGCTTTATTCTTTTGTAGTAGGATATTATCACACTTAAATAATGCGATTCCACCATAATTTCTTGGGATTACTTCCATAAGTGTTTATTTGCTCCAAAAGCATTTTTTGGGGAAAATCAACAAAAGGAGTGCGTGTACGCGGTAAAATTCTACAAAGCCTATTATAAAGGCACAAAATAACAACCAAAATTATCATGAAAAATGGACTCATCACTAGGATCAGCGGTTTTATTTTACCCTTTTAGTGCATCCTGGACTTTAGACCGGCCCATACCTTGATGGCTACTGCTATACATCTCTATAGAGAGTAAATTGCACTAATCGGAAAAATCACGAAAAAATAGCCCAAGACCGAGGTGGTGCACCACCTCGGAAGCTATCCGTCATGGAGGCCGGCTGCGAGTGGTTGGCTACAGAGGAGACTTTTCCAGCATGAAACTCGGCTAAACTCCATCAAACTTTTCAAAACTGATGTGATCTATGTCACCTAGGATGCAGTCTAGTGTTGGAGCTCAATGCAAGAAGACACCGCTGCACGGGAAAAAATTTAACCCGAGGTGTGGCGTGAAAATTTGAGGTCTGATAAAGTTTAAGGGAACCTAGAAGGGGCTCCTTGGATGTCCTACATGTGAACTCTTTGGATACACCTCGGTGATCCTCGAGATCGGGGAAGGGAAGATTTGTTGAACCATCTTTAAAGGCCGACGACCGAAGAGGGAGAACAGTTCGGAAGAACCGAGGAACGTCCCCAACTTGATGACCGGCTCATGGTCTACTAACGGAGTCCTGGACTAGTACTCACCATGTCGTATCCCAGTCAGGAGGACTGGGCCGAGGACCCCTGCCACTACTAGGGAAAATCTTATACACAGAATCTTAGCAGTAGCGCTTGTTAAAAAGGGCGCTGGTGCTAAATAGTAGTAGCACGTGCAAGTTAAACGCGCTACAGATACACGCGTAGCAGTAGTGCGTCCCCGTTTAAACGCGCTACTACTAAAACTCTCACTACTAAGCCGATAGGCTACATATAGTAGTAGCGGTCTTTTAGAAACAACGCTGCTGCTAAGCTTGTTGTAGTAGTGTTTTTCGTGCAGAGAGCGCTACTGCTAATTAAAGGAAAATAAAGTGTAAAACATTTAGAAAAGAAAATGAAAATGAAAGAAATAGAAAAAGGGGAAGGGAAAAAATAAAATGTGAAGGAAAACAAATGAAAAAGGGAAATAAAGGAGAAATGTGTAGCAGCAGCGTGCTTTCCGGAAACGTGCTATAGCTAACTTAGCAGTAGCGTGTTGTGTGAGCCAGCGCTATAGCTAAGTTAGCTATAGCTAATGTAGCAGCAGCGCTTTTCCTGGAACGCGCTACTACTACTTTTGACTTAACCGCGCGCTCCTTCTTCCCCACGACCACTTCCCCCAAATCGAACTCATCTGCTCACGCCGCCGTCGTCGCCCTGCGTCGCCGTTGGCCACCGCGCGCTCTCGCGTCGCCCTCCGCACGCCCTCGACGCCGGCCCCGACCCCGACCTGGACGCCTCCCCCGACCCTGACCTCGACGCCGCCCTCCGCCGCGTGCCCGAGCCCTGACCCCGACCTCGACGCCGCCTGCCCCTCCCTCGCCGCCGGCACCCGAGGTGAGCACGCCTCCTCCTCCCCCTCCCCTACCTCTGCCTAGCTAAAGTTCCTAGGGTTCATCAAATTTAGATTGCATCAAATTAGTTAGCGTTTATCAAATTAGATGCTAATTAGGGCAGTAGTTCCTAGGTAGGTTCATCTAATTAGTTAGTAAGAACTAGGGCATTAGTGTTTAATAGAATTAGTAAGAAAATTAATACAACTAGTTGAACTAGTTTATTTTTAGTAAGAACTAGTTGAATTAATAGAACTAGTGTATTTTTAGTAAGAAAATTAATATAACTAGTTGAACTAGTTTATTTTTAGTAAGAACTAGTTTATTTTTATTTATAGTAAGTTTATTTATAGTAAGAACTAGTTGAATTAATAGAACTAGTTGAACATGTCACATTTGTTGTTTTTCTTTTAGTTAAAGCAATTATTCCCGCATCGACGTCAGCGATGCCTATCCCGCATCCTCGTCGTCGACTCAGCGGAGGACACCTGCTTGATCAGATGGGCCATGTCCGGGACTGGGCTACGTCGGGCTGGTACTGGGGGCGCAGCTTGGCGAGGAGCCAGCCCGTCGTTGACCTGAACCTTCTTTGGTGGTGGTTGCGTGGGACAGTGACGGTGCAGAGGCTTGAGGACCCCGCGGAGGTGGTACGTCACTGTGTCAGCGAGGAGGACGCGCACGTCCGTCGCTACATGGTTGCGTTGGAGCGCAGGTTCTCCAGGGATCTCACTGGAGCTATGATCCTGTGATGGTTCCTTCTCTTTGGGTGTCCACCGCCCGCGCCGATACCCGTTGTTCGCTAGGGTTTTAGTTGTATTAGTGATGTTATATGCATGATACTATTTGGGATGTATTAGTGATAATATTCGACGATGTACGGACGCAAGAGATGATTTACTTTTGCTTATTGAATGCATGCTGATTTGAATACTTATTTATTTTACGATTTGGTTTTGCTTATTGAATGCTCAAATTGGAGAAGTACTCCTATTTTGAATGCTCAAATTGGACCCCACTATGCAAGGCGTATGAATTTGATTAGTTGATAGTTTATAGGGTTTTTGTTTTTGCAGAAATCTAGGAGCCCCTCCATCATCCTCGCCATCGTCCCCGTCACCGACCCACCCCCCCCCCCCGACCTCGAGGTGAGACCAGCCAAATCTCCATGTCAATATGAGTCCTATAAGATATTTTGAAATGTTTTTGCTCATATTTTCAACCATTCAAATGCAATGACCATCAAGTTTGAATGCTCATATGATGTAGATAAAAACATGTATATCTTGTGTTACTCAAATAGGATATGTGCTTGCCCAAGTGGCCGGTCATGTTTGCAGGTTACACCTCCGAGTGGCCTATGTTTTGCTAGAGTGTTGATTAATTTCTGTTCTAGCAAATTTCAGGTGCTCGATATGTCCTTTTTTAGCAAAGGTCATGCCGGATTTTTCCATGAATTTTGGCATGACTTGTGCTAGAATATGTAGGAAATATCGAGTGGCCTGGATTTTCTAGAAAGATAATTAAACGATATTTCGGGTTGACTTTAAGTCTGTCGAGCCTCCACCATATATGAGAGGACGAAGAATCCCGACTGTTGTCGTGGGGGTCGTTTCTCCTTCTTCTCCTTATGCTAGACCTTTGTTATGCACTAGGGGAAGGAGGAGTAACGACCATCACCGACGGTCACAAATGTCAAAGAGGAGTCAGTGAGGGAGAGTCTCCACCATATATAAGAGGACGAAGAATCCCAACTGTTGTCGTGGGGGTCGCTTCTCCTTCGTTCCCGTGTGCTAGACATTTTGTTGTAATGCACTCGGGGACGAAAGGAGGAGCGATCATCACCAACGGTCGAATGTATACACCACGTGAGCTGAGAGTTTTCAAGAAAAGACTCGGCAGACCGATAGTCAACCCGTGATGAATAATAATGATCTAGTTTAGTTTTTGTAGTACATATATTTAATTGTACAAGTTTAATCTTTGAATTATGAACATAGGAAATGTCGTACTCGGACGACGAAAGTCTCCCGTGGGAGTGCGACTGGTGCAACGACGACCGAGGTCAGTGCGACAGGCCTCACTTGGACGAAGATAGGCGCTTCAGCATTAAGCTCCAGGAGACCTTCGATGTTGAAACGGTACGCAACGACGACATGTGTTTTTTTTTGTAATTAAGCACGACTTCAACTATTTCAACGTGTAATTTTCATCTTTTACAATCCGACTAGCTTATCCCATGCCATGCAAGACGCTATGTCTTGGAGAGGATGGGTTTTGAAGACCATGAAATTTCGAAACAAAGAAAATTCACCTAAGGACCCATCATGGTATGGATTTTGAAGTAAATCTGTACAATTCTCAGAGTGCAACCCATTTTGGTTGCACAAATTGGGAAGCACTTTGCAAGATGTATGGTTTTTATGAGGATATGCTTGTCACCATGAATCTTGGTGATCCTGACATCGAGCAAGACAATATGGACATTTGGGTCCTTGTTGATACGCTTCCAATTCTACCGCTATGTGAGTTTCTCAAACATAGTTATTAACTAATTTATATTGTTTATTTTAAAATAGTTGACAGCTTATTTTCATTCTTCAAACAATGTGCGGAAGATGGTAGACAGAACCTACTACACCGATGGCTCCGAATTAACTTATCAGGAGAAAAATCATCTGATCGCATTTTGTACTGAACTTGAGAATTACAATATCTATTATCAAACTCCTCCACATTATGGTCAATACGTGCCACTAGTGCACGTGTTGAACCATGGTAACATCCGTGGAGATGCCATGGTAAGATTTTTTACTATTACGACATCCGTGGATCTTTTGCATACTTCTAAAACTGAACTACATTGCTAACTACGAAGTTATTACTATGTTTTTCAACAGAAAATCCCGAAGGATTGTGTGCCTCATCTGATGTATCAGAATGGTCGCCTTGATGTTTTGAACATACAGCCAAGTCATCCTACGAATCTCACCTGTCCATATCGGATTTCTAAAACCGGTGAACACATGCTAATTAAAGAATGGAAAAAATGTATTGACAGTCATAAGGAGGTTCTTGGAAGCAACATTGTGCGAAAGACAGGCATTGGAGACAGGATAATCTCCATTCTCCATAATGAGAGTCAGGGGCTATCTTGTTTTATGCTATTTTACCTAAGAGAATATAGTAGGTCCATAGAGAATGTAGTAGGTCCTAAGAGGTACAATATTTATTATGTGGTACAATGTGTTAGAGTTGATGATGAGGAGTAGTTGTGATTATGACTAGTGACCAACTTGCTATGTGATGTCTCATTGATGAAAACGATGATCATGAGGAGGTGTTATATGACAATGATGTATTATGATGATAAGTTGTTAACGATATGATGATGATATTTATTATATCATTGGGTGAAAGAACCGCGGATTAGTTTCAAGTGGATGTCCATCCGCCTGAAACTAGTCCGCGGTTCTTTCACCCAGTGATGTAATAACTCATTATGATGTAAAAACAATCTCTAAATTGTTGCTGTATGAAAACTTGTATAAAGGTGTATGAATACAACATGAAATAAAAAAGAAATAAAATACGGAATAATAGTAGTAGCGCGGGCTGGGAGAAGCGCTACTAGTAATTACTAGTAGCGCTCTTTGGAGAAAGTGCTACTACTAAGTTGATATAGCAGTAGCGTGGGTTAACCCACACTACTGCTAACCTTTAGCTGTAGCGTCGTACCCGTAGTGCTCCTGCCCGCGCTACTGATAGGCCTAAAACCCGCGTTGCTGCTAGGCTTTTCCCTAGTAGTGTGTGGTGGTTCATTACCGGGCCACTTCGGGCAGCCCTTGACGCATACAAGGAAGATTCCACAAGAATTGGCATATAAGACAAGGACTTCCCTCCACTGACGTAGCCGATTAGGACTCATGTTATCCTAGGCCTCTGGTGCATTATATAAACCGAAGCTGAGCTCATGAGAATCTTACACAGCAATCTCGAGGTATATCAACATGTGCTTGATACGTCTCCAACGTATCTATAATTTTTGATTGTTCCATGCTATTATATTATCTGTTGTGGATGTTTAATGGGCTTTACTATGCACTTTTATATTATTTGTGGGACTAACCTATTAACCCAGAGCCCAGTGCCAGTTTCTGTTTTTCCCTTGTTTCAGTGTTTCGCAGAAAAGGAATATCAAACGGAGTCCAAACGGAATGAAACCTTTGGGAAAGTTATTTTTGGAACAGAAGCAATCCAGGGGACTTGGAGTGCACGTCAGGGAATCAACGAGGAAGGCACGAGGCAGGGGGCGCGCTCACCCCCTGGGCGCGCCCTCCACCCTCGTGGGCCCCTTGTGGCTCCCCTGACGTATTTCTTCCTCCTATATATACCAATATACCCTAAAACCTTCGGGGAACAGAATAGATCGGGAGTTCCGCCGCCGCAAGCCTCTGTAGCCACCAAAAACCAATCGGGACCCTGTTCCGGCACCCTGCCGGAGGGGGAATCCCTCACCGGTGGCCATCTTCATCATCCCGGCTCTCTCAAATGACGAGGAGGGAGTAGTTCACCCTCGGGGCTGAGGGTATGTACCAGTAGCTATGTGTTTGATCTCTCTCTCTCGTGTTCTTGAGGTGATACGATCTTGATGTATCGCGAGCTTTGCTATTATAGTTGGATCTTATGATGTTTCTCCCCCTCTACTCTCTTGTAATGGATTGAGTTTTCCCTTTGAAGTTATCTTATCGGATTGAGTCTTTAATGATTTGAGAACACTTGATGTATGTCTTGCATGGGATAACCGTGGTGACAATGGGCTATTCTATTGATTCACTTGATGTATGTTTTGGTGATCAACTTGCGGGTTCCGCCCATGAACCTATGCATAGGGGTTGGCACACGTTTTCGTCTTGACTCTCCGGTAGAAACTTTGGGGCACTCTTTGAGGTTCTATGTGTTGGTTGAATAGATGAATTTGAGATTGTGTGATGCATATCGTATAATCATACCCACGGATACTTGAGGTGACATTGGAGTATCTAGGTGACATTAGGGTTTTGGTTGATGTGTGTCTTAAGGTGTTATTTTACTACGAACTCTAGGGCTGTTTGTGACACTTATAGGAATAGCCCAATGGATTGATCGGAAAGAATAACTTTGAGGTGGTTTCGTACCCTACCATAATCTCTTCGTTTGTTCTCCTCTATTAGTGACTTTGGAGTGACTCTTTGTTGCATGTTGAGGGTTAGTTATACGATCCAATTATGTTATTATTGTTGAGAGAACTTGCACTAGTGAAAGTATGAACCCTAGGCCTTGTTTCCTAGCATTGCAATACCGTTTACGCTCACTTTTATCATTAGTGACCTTGCTGTTTTTATATTTTTCAGATTACAAAAACCTATATCTACCATCCATATTGCACTTGTATCACCATCTCTTCGTCGAACTAGTGCACCTACACAAATTACCATTGTATTGGGTGTGTTGGGGACACAAGAGACTCTTTGTTATTTGGTTGCAGGGTTGTTTGAGAGAGACCATCCTCAACCTACGCCTCCCACGGATTGATAAACCTTAGGTCATCCACTTGAGGGAATTTTGCTATTGTCCTACAAACCTCTGCACTTGGAGGCCCAACAACGTCTACAAGAAGAAGGTTGCGTAGTAGACATCAAGCTCTTTTCTGGCGCCGTTGCCGGGGAGGCTAGGTAAGCGGCACACACAGCCCGTCAACTAAGCTCTTTTCTGGCGCCGTTGCCGGGGAGGTGAGTGCTTGAAGGTATATCTTTAGATCTTGCAATCGAATCTTTTTGTTTCTTGTGTTATCACTAGTTTAGTCTATAAAAGAAAACTACAAAAAATGGAATTGAGTTTGCCTCATACGCTTCATCTTTTTAATATCTTTCGTGAGTATGATGGAAAGGAAAATTGTGCTCAAGTGCTAGAAGAACAAATCTATAGAATGTTTGGCACTAAATCTTTTTATGATGAGCATGATTGCAATGTTGTTAGTATGAATTCCTTGAATATCCATGATGCTAATGATATGCAAAGCCACAAGCTTGGGGATGCTATGTTTGATGAAGATGATACCTTTAGTCCCCCAAGTTTTGATGAGAATATTTATTATGATGAAAGCATGCCTCCTATCTATGATGATTATTGTGATGACACGTATGCTATAAAGAATAATGATAACCATGAAACTTGTCATCTTTATCTTAATTTTCAATCACATGATAGTTATTTTGTTGAGTTTGCTCCCACTACTATTCATGAGAAGAAATTTGCTTATGTGGAGAGTAATAGAAATACTATGCTTGTAGATCATGAAAAGAATGCTTTATGTGATGGTTATATTGTTGAATTCATTCATGATGCTACTGAAAATTATTATGAGGGAGGAACATATGCTTGTAGGAATTGCAATAATATCAAGTTTCCTCTCTATGTGCTTAAAGTTTTAAAGTTATGCTTGTTTTGCCTTCCTATGCTAGTTGATTATTGTTCCCATAAGTTGTTTTCTCACAAAATCCCTATGCATAGAAAGTGGGTTAGAATTAAATGTGCTAGTAATATTCTTCATGATGCTCTCTTTATGTTTCAATTCTTATCTTTTATGCGAGCATCATTGAAATCATCATGCCTAGCTAGGGGCGTTAAATGTTAGCGCTTGTTGGGAGGCAACCCAATTTTATTTTTGTTCCTTACTTTTTGTTCCTGTTTAGTAATAAATTTTTGATCTAGCCTCTGGTTAGATGTGGTTTTATGTTTTAATTAGTGTTTGTGCCAAGTAAGACCTATAGGATCTTCTTGGATGATAGTTATTTGATCTTGCTGAAAATTCCAGAAACTTTCTGTTCACGAAAACAATTGTTTCAAATCGCCAGAACGTGATAAAATATTGATTCCAATTGCAGCAGATCAATAATAAAATTATCTAGGTCTTCCTATTTTGGTAGAAGTTTTTGAGTTCCAGAAGTTTGCGTTAGTTACAGATTACTACAGATTGTTCTGTTTTTGACAGATTCTGTTTTCATTGTGTTGCTTGCTTATTTTGATGAATCTATGGCTAGTAAAATAGTTTATAAACCATAGAGAAGTTGGAATACAGTAGATTTAACACCAATATAAATAAATAATGATTTCAATATAGTACCTTGAAGTGGTGTTTTGTTTTCTTTCACTAACGGAGCTTACGAGTTTTCTGTTAAGTTTTGTGTTGTGAAGTTTTCATGTTTTGGGTAAAGATTCGATGGACTATGGAATAAGGAGTGGCAAGAGCCTAAGCTTGGGGATGCCCAAGGCACCCCAAGGTAATATTCAAGGACAACCAAGAGCCTAAGCTTGGGGATGCCCCGGATGGCATCCCCTCTTTCGTCTTCGTTCATCGGTAACTTTACTTGGAGCTATATTTTTATTCACCACACGATATGTGTTTTGCTTGGAGCGTCATTTTATTTTCTTTAGCTTTGCTTGCTGTTTGAATAAAATATCAAGATCTGAAATTATTAAATGTTAGAGAGTCTTCACATAGTTGCATAATTATTCGGCTACTCATTGATCTTCACTTATATCTTTCGGAGTAGTTTATCATTTGCTCTAGTGCTTCACTTATATCCTTTTAGAGCACGGCAGTGGTTTTATTTTGAAGGAATAGATGAACTCTCGTGCTTCACTTATATTATTTTGAGAGTCTTTAGAACAGCATGGTAGTTTGCTTTGGTCATGAAACTAGTCCTAATATGATGGGCATCCAAGATGAGTATAATAAAAACTTTCATATAAGTGCATTGAATACTAAGAGAAGTTTGATACTTGATGATTGTTTTGAGATATGGAGATAGTGATATTAAAGTTGTGCTAGTTGAGTAGTTGTGAATTTGAGAAATACTTGTGTTGAAGTTTGCAAGTCCCGTAGCATGCACGTATGGTAAACGTTATGTAACAAATTTGAAACATGAGGTGTTCTTTGATTGTCCTCCTTATGAGTGGCGGTCGGGGACGAGCGATGGTCTTTTCCTACCAATCTATCCCCCTAGGAGCATGCGCGTAGTGCTTGGTTTTTGATGACTTCTAGATTTTTGCAATAAGTATGTGAGTTCCTTATGACTAATGTTGAGTCCCTGGATTATACGCACTCTCACCTTCCATCATTGCTAGCCTCTTCGGTACCGTGCATTGCCCTTTTCTCACATTGAGAGTTGGTGCAAACTTCGCCGGTGCATCCAAACCCCGTGATATGATACGCTCTTTCACACATAAACCTCCTTATATCTTCCTCAAAACAGCCACCATACCTACCTATTATGGCATTTTCATAGCCATTCCGAGATATATTGCCATGCAACTTTCCACCGTTCCGTTTATCATGACACGTTCATCATTGTCATATTGCTTTGCATGATCATGTAGTTGACATAGTATTTGTGGCCAAACCACCATTCATAATTCTTTCATACATGTCACTCTTGGTTCATTGCATATCCCGGTACACCGCCGGAGGCACTCATATAGAGTCATACTTTGTTCTAGTATCGAGTTGTAATCGTTGAGTTGTAAATAAATAGAAGTGTGATGATCAGCATTTTCTAGAGCATTGTCCCAAGTGAGGTAAAAAAAGAGAAAGGCCATAAAAAAAGAGAAGGCCCAAAAAAATGAGAGAAAAAGAGAGAAGGGACAATGTTACTATCCTTTTTACCACACTTGTGCTTCAAAGTAGCACCGTAATCTTCATGATAGAGAGTCTCTTGTTTTGTCACTTTCATATACTAGTGGGAACTTTTCATTATAGAACTTGGCTTGTATATTCCAACAATGGGCTTCCTCAAATGCCCTAGGTCTTCGTGAGCAAGCAAGTTGGATGCACACCCACTTAGTTTCTTTTGTTGAGATTTCATATATTTATAGCTCTAGTGCATCCGTTGCATGGCAATCCCTACTCCTTGCATTAACATCAATCGATGGGCATCTCCATAGCTCATTGATTAGCCTCGTTGATGTGAGACTTTCTCCCTTTTTGTCTTCTCCACATAAGCCCCATCATTATATTCTATTCCACCCATAGTGCTATATCCATGGCTCATGCTCATGTATTGCGTGAAGGTTGAAAAAGTTTGAGATTACTAAAGTATGAAACAATTGCTTGGCCTGTCATCGGGGTTGTGCATGATGAGAGCATTCTTGTGTGACGAAAATGGAGCATGAGTAAACTATATGATTTTGTAGGGATGAACTTTCTTTGGCCATGTTATTTTGAGAGGACATAATTGCTTAGTTAGTATGCTTGAAGTATTACTATTTTTATGTCGATATTGAACTTTTATCTTGAATCTTATGGATCTGGATATTCTTGCCATAATAAAGAAGATCATATTGATAAATATGTTAGGTAGCATTCCACATCAAAAATTCTGTTTTTATCATTTACCTACTCGAGGACGAGCAGGAATTAAGCTTGGAGATGCTGATACGTCTCCAACGTATCGATACTTTTTTATTGTTCCATGCTATTATATTATCTGTTTTGGATGTTTAATGGGCTTTACTATGCACTTTTATATTATTTTTGGGACTAACCTATTAACCTAGAGCCCAGTGCCAGTTTCTGTTTTTCCCTTGTTTCAGTGTTTCATAGAAAAGGAATATCAAACGGAGTCCAAACGGAATGAAACCTCCGGGAAAGTTATTTTTGGAACGGAAGCAATCCAGGGGACTTGGAGTGCACGTCAGGGAATCAACGAGGAAGGCACGAGGCAGGGGGCGCGCCCTCCACCCTCGTGGGCCCCTCGTGGCTCCCCTAACGTATTTCTTCCTCCTATATATACCAATATACCCTAAAACCTTCGGGGAACAGAATAGATCGGGAGTTCCGCCGCCGCAAGCCTCTGTAGCAACCAAAAACCAATCGGGGCCCTGTTCCGGCACCCTGTCGGAGGGGGAATCCCTCACCGGTGGCCATCTTCATCATCCCGGCGCTCTCCATGACGAGGAGGGAGTAGTTCACCCTCGGGGCTGAGGGTATGTACCAGTAGCTATGTGTTTGATCTCTCTCTCTCTCTCGTTTTCTTGAGGTGATACGATCTTGATGTATCGCGAGCTTTGCTATTATAGTTGGATCTTATGATGTTTCTCCCCCTCTACTCTCTTGTAATGGATTGAGTTTTCCCTTTGAAGTTATCTTATCGGATTGAGTCTTTAATGATTTGAGAACACTTGATGTATGTCTTGCGTGGGATAACCGTGGTGACAATGGGTTATTCTATTGATTCACTTGATGTATGTTTTGGTGATCAACTTGCGGGTTCTGCCCATGAACCTATGCATAGGGGTTGGCACACGTTTTCGTCTTGACTCTCCGGTAGAAACTTTGGGGCACTCTTTGAGGTTCTATGTGTTGGTTGAATAGATGAATTTGAGATTGTGTGATGCATATCGTATAATCATACCCACGGATACTTGAGGTGACATTGGAGTATCTAGGTGACATTAGGGTTTTGGTTGATGTGTGTCTTAAGGTGTTATTTTACTACAAACTCTAGGGTTGTTTGTGACACTTATAGGAATAGCCCAATGGATTGATCGGAAAGAATAACTTTGAGGTGGTTTCGTACCCTACCATAATCTCTTCGTTTGTTCTCCGCTATTAGTGACTTTGGAGTGACTCTTTGTTGCATGTTGAGGGATAGTTATATGATCCAATTATGTTATTATTGTTGAGAGAAATTGCACTAGTGAAAGTATGAACCCTAGGCCTTGTTTCCTAGCATTGCAATACCGTTTACACTCACTTTTATCATTAGTTACCTTGCTGTTTTTATATTTTCAGATTACAAAAACCTATATCTACCATCCATATTGCACTTGTATCACCATCTCTTCGTCGAACTAGTGCACCTACACAACTTACCATTGTATTGGGTGTGTTGGGGACACAAGAGACTCTTTGTTATTTAGTTGCAGGGTTGTTTGAGAGAGACCATCTTCAACCTACGCCTCCCGCGGATTGATAAACCTTAGGTCATCCACTTGAGGGAATTTTGCTACTGTCCTACAAACCTCTGCACTTGGAGGCCCAACAACGTCTACAAGAAGAAGGTTGCGTAGTAGACATCAGTACTCTATATCCCATCATATCAATACAATCAAAGCTGGATGTAAGGTATTATCTCTTCGAGAGAGCCCAAACCTGGGTAAAATGTGTGTCTTTTTTACCATTGTGCGAAGATTACTAGCTCGGGACCCCCTACCCGAGATCTGCTGTATTGGACTTTGTCACATGTGTCATGGGTTAACTCATAAGAGTTTGGGAAACAACATAGTGGTTGTTAATTGGAATGCATGTGACGTAATGTTTCACATGCAGGTTTCAATTTTGAGGGATTCATCACATAAGGAGTACATGATGCCAAGTTTTGGTTGCCAGAATCATTCAAAAGAATCTTGCAACTGGAGTCATGGTGTACGAACAATGGATAACCAAGTTCATGTTTAAGTTTGAATGTCAATCCAAACTTGTTGGCCTTTCATGAGTTTGGAATACACACTAAGCTGTCCATGTTTCAAGTTCAAAATAATTCATAATTGATCAAGGTTAGTTCATAAATTCATTAGTAAACCATTTCATTTTATTTGGGAGTTGATTATTATTATTTTTGTCTAAAGCTCCTTGAATGCCATTTCACCCCGAAATTTATACGTTCCTGGCACATTCAAGCCTTTTGGATGTGAATTCTTTTCATATATGTTTGCTACTTTTGTTTGAATTACTTTTCATGGATGGGTGTACGCTGGGGAGCTTCTATACAGCGCTGCGAGCGCCGGTTCGCACCGCTGGCGCGTGCAGGGAAATGTCCAGAAATGTGGAAAAGCCAGGATTCGAACTCTGACTGCCTGTGCGGTCACATTCAAACGCAGACACTAGGCCAATCTCTCCACGCTGTTTATTCTGAGTACAAACTCGCCTTATTATATATCCAACCTATTATGTGTATTATTTTATGATAAAATGAAAGGAAAAAAGAAAAATGAATGCACAATATTAAAAACATGAATTTCAAGAATGCTTATAAAATTGAAAAGGTTCGTACAAACTGGAAAAAGAATCGCAAATTTGAGAAATCTTCACGAATTTGAAAAAAGTTCACAAATTTTGAAAAAGTTCATCGATTTTGAAAATAATTCACCGATTTTGAACAAAAAGTTCATCAATTTTAAAAAAGTTCATCGATTTTGAATAAAAAAGTTCATCAAATTTGAAAAAACAGTTCACCGATTTTGAAAAAAGTTCGTTTATTTTGAAAAAGTTCATTAACTTAGAAAAGTTTCATCGAAAATTGAAAAAATTTCATTAAAAATTGAAAAAATTTCATCAAAACTGAAAAAAGTTCATCAATTTTGAAAACAAATTCATCAAAATTGAAAAAAGTTCACCAAATTTGAAAAAGTTCATAGAATTACAAAAATAGTTCATCAAATTCAAAAGGATGCAGGGGGAATCTGTTCGTACAAAAAGAAAAGAAACAGAAAATAAAAAAGGGAAAAGGAAAAAGAAAAAAAAGAAAACAAAAGGAGAATAAAAGAATGGAAAGGTTGTAACTTTTCACAACCAGCTATTTGGCGGGGTGGTTACGCGAGTATGGAACGACGGGTGAGGTCGGACTTTCTGCCATGGCCATCGCGCTGCGTCGCAGCACCCGTCATGGCCGCCGGCGCTGCATCGCAGCTTTCGCCGTTGTCGCCTCGCGCTGCGTCGCAAACTTCCACCATACAAGAAGAAAAACCTGGCCCAGCACGCATAAACATACAAGAAGAAAAACCTGGCGCACCCATACATGGGCCGGCCCAGCACGCGTTGCAGGCGCCAGTTTGCGAAAATGCGTACAAATGGGCGCCTGCAGCGCTAATTTGCGAAAATGCGTACTGGGCACCTGCAGCGCTAAATAGGAAACGCATGTACGCTGAGCCCCGAACTTCAGCCGCCCTCATTAGATCTAGATTATCCAATATGTGGGATGATATGTTATGCTGGGCTTTATTTTAGAAAAACGATTAAAAACATCCGGCTGATTTCTCACTCGCGTAAACCGCGTCGCTCGCCAACCACGTGTCCCTCTGTGGACCGACATATCGGCTCTCTCTCGTCCCACCTTATCTCTTCACAGCCGCACGACCACGGGCGCTCTCTTTCCTGTATCTCATTCTCCTCCACCGCTAGAAGCATCCGCTAGCGCCGCCGCAATCCGCCGTAGCCTACGGCTCTTGCGCGGTCATAATCCGTTGTCGCGTCGCAGCACTCCCGTAGCCAACGGCGCTGCACCGCAGTTTCCCCCGCGCTGCATCGTATCTTCCGTCGTCGGAGTCGCAACTTTCTGCCATGGCCACCGCGCTGCGTCGCAGCACCCGCCATGGCCGCCGGCGCTGCATCGCAGCTTTCGCCGTTGTCGCCTCGCGCTGCGTCGCAAACTTCCACCATGGCCGCCCTGCTACGTCGCCGAGCAACGCTGCATCGCAGCATCCCCCATGGCCGCCAACGCTGCATCTCAATTTCCACCGTCGTTGCTGCCTGCTGCTTTGCAGCTTCTGCCATTGGCGCCAGCGCTGCATCTCAGTTTCCACCGTTGTCGCTGCCTGCCGCGCTGCAACTTCCGCCATGGCCGCCATGCTGCATCGCAGCACTCGTCGCCGTCGATGGAGCTTCGCCGGGGGAGCCAGTGTTGCGATGAAGCTCCGTCGAGGCCGTCTAGTGCTTCAATGGAGCTTCGCCGGCGGGCCAACAGTGCTGCAATGGAGCTTCGCCGGTAGCCGTCGGGGCTGGGATGAAGCATCATCGAAGCGGCATGTGTTTCAATGGAACATCGCCGGCGGCGGCAAGTGCTGCGGTGAAGCGCCGCCTCGCCGATGTTGTCGTTGCAGTGAAGCCGCGGCGGCTACCTGGGCTCCGATGCAGCCGGCTGCTGCTGGTGCTGCGAGGTCGAAGCAAGAGAGGGGCCTGTTGTACGATGCGAGGAAGAGATCGTGTGTGCGTTGACCATGCAGACCAGCTGAGAGAAAGGATCCGACGGGTGTGATGGGGCTGATCGAACGGTCAGGGAGGCGGCTTAAATCTTCCTGGCATCAACCGGTTGATTTGTAGCACTGGCCTTTTATTTTATCATCAGCTATTGTAAACGATTTATTACTCATTTGATGAGTAAAGTTCTATTTTTGTTTTTTTTAGTGCATAAAACCAATCACATGGCCCATCGCCGGCCCAGCCCGGCCAGCAATTTGCTGGTCTACCTTGTCCACACCACACCACCAATCTCTGTGTCGCTGTCGCCGTTCTCTTCTTTCTTTCTCTTGTTCGTGTCTTTAAAGCCCGACTTGCCTCGCCTCTCTCTCCCCGTCTCTGCCTCCTCTCCGAACCACCACCGCGCCCAGACGGCAGGCCCTCACCGTACTCTACTCCCGGCGGCGTGCAGCTGCTCTCTGCTTGTAGCGCGCTCGGCTCCCGCAACCGCCGCTCAATCTCTTCCCGTGGGACCTGCAGATTCTGTTGTTTGTCTGGCCGGCGTCGTCCGTTTCCCGGGCGCGACAAGAGAATCGGAGGGCCCGCGTGCTCGGAGCTACGAAGGCTTCGCCGCGGCGGAGCCTCGCCTGCATGGAGACTAAGGTTTTCCTCGCTTCCCTGCTCCCTCCTCCAATCTTACATTTCTTCTCCGCTTAGGATGATGCCGTTGCTGTTTGGTGCGCGTCTCGCGTCCTCGTTGCTGTGCCGTGCTTCGGCCGCGGGCGCTTCCCTTCCGTGATCGCACAGATTTTTAGGTTTGCTTAGCGTGTGTCCGTGCGCGCGCGCCTCGTTGGACAGCCTGGATTTCAGGATTTGGTTAGCGCGGCCCGGGGTTCTCCGCTTCGCTGCTCCATGCCGGGGAGGCCCGTGGCTTTGCTCCCGGCCTTGTGCGGGAGGTGCCCCACGAGTTTGATGGGGTGGCTGGCAGTGTATGTTGGTACTGGGCATGGGATTTGAAGAACGCAATGGTGCGTGTCGGGGTCTTGGAAGTACGGATTTGCTCGCCGTGGTGGCCCAGATTTGGGTGCTGTGGCGAGCGATTGAGAGTTACGCACCGCCTAGGTTGACGGTAGGTTGTTGTCATTGTTCCCTGCTTGACGCCCGATAAGTAATTGGCAGTGCTACTTGATATTGGGTGGTTCAATCTGCGACAGACTGCAGTTTTGCTTATTTTTTGAAGCATTCTACAATTGTGAGTCATGTCCTCCTCAGCAGTGGTTATACTACAATATGATTTGCGTTGCCTTTATTTGCTTCCAACTTGGTGTTTACACTCTTTTTTTGCCATGTACTCCCTCCGTAAACAACTTTAGTGATCTAAACGCTCTTATATTTGTTTACGGAGGGAGTATATTGTAATTCGCTCGCACAATAGGCTTTGTTGACTTTTGGAGCTTTGAAGGTCTCAGTTTGATGGTCCATGTTGTCCTGCTTACAGTTGCATTTTATCTTTAATATCATCGCTGGGAGCTTGCCATGAACAAGCGTTTTGCAAATTGTTTTGTGTACCTCTCAAAACTTAACCCCTTTTGAGAAACCATTTCGTCCTCAGTCTTGTGTGAGGTGGATTTGATGAATGTGGGTTACTTATGGGGCCTAAGTTGAACTCTGGACGTGTGTTACGTATTTCCGCCAAAGTTGCTCATCCTGTATGTAGTAAACTATTTCTGCTCAATACTTTCCTGTTGAGTGTGGTGTTCTATCGCCGGAGATACAATAGTGACGCATCACAGGATTAAGCTAGTATATAAGAACTCTAATAGAAGTACCCAGGCCTCAAAAATTTCATGTGTTGAATTTCTTTTGAATAGTTGTTTTCTCTCACCGAAGTCCTGAATGAGATCTGTTAACGACGTACCCTTCTGGCTCATATACTTAAAAACAAGCCATTGTAGTTACTAATGTTGATTATATACATGTTTTCTTAATCAATTTAAATATGTGATCTATCTCAACAAATTACATTTTTTCTTCTGATTTTGGTAGATGGAGTCACTTGAACTCAAAGACAATGGTGAAACCCAACCATCTTTAGAAGCTTCGATTGCTTCAGATGTGATATATGACAAAGCACCTGTATGTCCACGCATTGGAAGTGAATACCAGGCAGAAATCCCCAATCTGTCCACAGAGATTGAGCGCCATCGGCTCATGACCAGCACACCAGAAAGCATCGTACTTGGTTATGATTACCCTGGTATGATTGGGTTAGCTATACCAATCATGTGGGTACCAAGTGAAGTCCATAAGGAGGACGATTTGCGAAGGCAGCATTCTTCAGAATCCGAAGCAAGAGCTAGCGACCAAGGCGAGGATAGTCAGATGACCTCAATTTACCCAATCAGAAATAATACAAATGCCCATGATTCAACATACCAGGATCAACATTCAATGCTGCCTGTTAATCAGATAGAATCTTGCATCAATCAAGCACATGATGAGAACTTGGCTCCATTCTCTACTCAAGAAGGTCCAGGTTTTACCAATAAGTCGTTGACCCAGCAAGGGGAAATCGAGCAATTTACTCCACTGCCTGGTTTGTCCAGTTCGCTTTGGAGTGGTACTGAGGCAGAATGTTTTCTTCTCGGGCTCTACATTTTCGGCAAAAATCTAAGCCTGTTGAGCAGGTTTCTTGGTAATAAGACCGTTGGGGATGTACTCTCATACTACTATGGAATGTTCTACAAAAGAAACGCTTATAAAAGATGGTCGGACTGCAGAAAAGCAAGAACTACAAGATGCATTATTGGGGAACGCATCTTTACAGGTTGGCGGCAGCAGGAGATTATATCTCGTTTGAAATCTGTAATCCTCGAAGGAGTTCATGATTCATTGATCGAGGTACGTTGCAAATGTAGGCCATAGAAATAATTTTGATCTCTTTTGCCTTTAGTTTTCGTTTGCTGGTTAATTAGTGAAAGGGCTCAATATGAAATCATCCCCATGATCAGATGAGTTCTGTCAGTTTGACCCTCACTTTGAACACTTTTTTTGTACATTCTAGCATTCACTATGCCCTTCCGTGGCTAGATTTGTTTTCCTCATTTCTCTTTTAACTTAGATTGTCCGAAGGAACGGTTTGTGCAAAGTCCAATTCTACTCAATTTTCTTATTTTGATGTGCAATATTGAAAAAAAAATCTCTCTGTTATGACCGGCATATTAGGGGCTTAGCCCAGTTAGTTGTGGCCCAGTTTATCTTATCGTTATTAGGGGCTTAGCCCAATTATCTTATTAGGAGGATTATATAAACTCGTGTAAGGACCCGTTTTGGGATTAAGCAAGAAGCCATCATATTTTCTCGGCTTCCTTAGGGAGCTGGGAGACCTAACCCTAGCCGCCGCCCCTGCGCTCTCTCTCGCGCGCTCGCGCACGCAACAACGGCGCCCCAGCACCGGCGACCACGCCATCCCTCCTTCCACCCCTACAACCTGAGAGCACGCCCTGGTAGGGATCCGGTTCCTACCAATTTGGCATTAGAGAGCTTCGGTGTGATCATGTCCTCGCCGCCGCCCACCCCGATCCTCCCGCTGCCGACCGCGACGACCGCCCCGATGGCCACCACGGCCAGCGCCCCACTCTTGCCGGTGTCGGTCACCTCCATCGCGCCCGTCCCCGTCGTCTTCACCCCGGAGGAGATGACGGCTGCCATCCGGGATCTCACCCAGGCGGTCGCGGGCATCTGCACGTTCCTCGCGAGATCCTATGGGCCGTAGCCGCCTGTGCCCTTCGCCGCCGCAGCAGTCGCCATCCTCGGCGACCCCCGTTGCCGCCGCCATGCAGCAGCTGCCGTGGCAGCCACCACCAGCGACGAACCCCGGCGCCTCCACCATGCAGCAGGGGCAACAGCTGCAGCCGCCGCCACCGGCGACCGCGGCCCTGGGCATCCCGACGACGGGCCCGGGGGTGCCCATCCACCAGGTCCGGTTTCCCCAGCCGCCGTCTCCGTTACCGGCCTGGCTCGCCGGGTCCCTTGAGCCGGTCTACACGACGGCCTCGGTCGGGCCACACGGGATGCTCCCGCCGGCGACGCACCCGGCCATGCAGTTTGGCGGGTCCTCGGGCTCTGCCGAACCCTTCGCCAGCGTCGACGGGCCCCTGTTCCAGGGCGGCACCCTGATGCCCGCCTACTCGGCCCTGTCATCCTCGCTGCTCCGTGCCGACGAGGCGTACCCGCCCGTCGTCCACGCCCAGCCGCCGCCGAGATTCTCCAAGCTGGAGTTCGCAACCTACGACGGCACGGTCGACCCCCTGAATTGGCTCAACCAATGCGACCAAATTTTCAGGGGGCAGCGCACGCTCGTGTCCGACCGCACCTGGATCGCCTCGTAACATCTCCGAGGAGCCGCGCAGACGTGGTACTACGCCCTCGAACAGGACGAGGGCGGCATGCCACCATGGGAGCGCTTCCGCGATTTGTGCCTCTTGCGCTTCGGTCCGCCTATACGCGGGAGCCGTCTGGCGGAGCTTGGGCGTCTTCCGTTCCTCACCTAGGTGCAAGACTTCGCCGACCGCTTCCAGGCA
This sequence comes from Triticum aestivum, assembly GCF_018294505.1. NCBI lineage: Eukaryota > Viridiplantae > Streptophyta > Magnoliopsida > Poales > Poaceae > Triticum > Triticum aestivum. Next base: position 274,620,080 of record NC_057805.1, read on the forward strand.
CTGGCGTGCCATGCCCCCGGCGTTTCGGCTCGTTAGCGGGCTGAGCTCTTCGTCGGCTGCCTACCGGACCACATCCGCGTGGACATGGAGATGCGCGGGCCACCGGACCTCCAGACGGCCATGTACTACGCCCGCGCGTTCGAGCGTCGCACGGTGGCCATCCAGCAGGCGCCACCGCCCCGGGCCGCTGGGCCACCACCCTGGCCGGAAGTTCCCGCACAGGGTCGGCCTGCCTAGGCTCCCGCGGCGCCCCTCGCCGCCGCTGCGGCACGCCCGTTCCGCCGGCTCACCCCGGCCGAGCAACTCGAGCGTCGCCGCCAAGGGTTGTGCTTCAACTGCGATGAGCCCTACGTACCAGGCCACGTCTGCCCACGACTCTTCTACCTGGAGGTTGCAGAGTACATTGAGGAGGACCCCGCCGCCGCCGGGCTCGGCGACCAGCCCGCCCCAGTTGACGTGGAGGTGTTTGGCGGCCGTTGATCTTCCCCGCCTTCTAGCTCGAGGACGAGCTGTTTGTGCAGGCGGGGAGAGATGTTATGACCGGCATATTAGGGGCTTAGCCCAGTTAGTTGTGGCCCAGTTTATCTTATCGTTATTAGGGGCTTAGCCCAATTATCTTATTAGGAGGATTATATAAACTCGTGTAAGGACCCATTTTGGGATTAAGCAAGAAGCAATCATATTTGCTCGGCTTCCTTAGGGAGCCGGGAGACCTAACCCTAGCCGCCGCCCCTGCGCTCTCTCTCTCGCGCGCGCACGCAACGACGGCGCCCCAGCGCCGGCGACCACGCCTTCCTCCACGCCATCCCTCCTTTCACCCCTACAACCTGAGAGCACGCCCTGCTAGGGATCCGGTTCCTACTACTCTCACTTGTCTTTGTCACTTTTCTTCTGGTGTTTTTTTTTCTTTTTCTCTCTCTGTTGATGTCGAAGAGTTGTTGCTGGTGCTGCACACATGGTCATTCTTTAAACATGCGAATGCATGTATGTCTTTGAAGGGAAGTAGGGAACCAATCCATTGAAGTCATCAATTCCGTTTTCCCCAGTTTAACTGGCTGCTCTCAAGTTTTAAAAACTTCTCTTTCGAGATTATCTCTAGTTCGAGCTTTTGATTCCACTTGCATTGTTCAAAATAGCACGTTTGAACTTGATTTTTCTTCATTTTATACTACTCCAAATCTCCATAGTTCAGGCAGCTCCGTCTGTTTAGTGCTCTACTTCAATTGTATATCAGTATATCTGACTACTCTGATGCAGTTTATATAGATGTTCAGTTACGATTATGAACCTGAAACCTGAAAACCAAAGCCATTGCAGGTGCTTGGTATTGTTTAATCCATTTGGCTGTCCTGATTTCTTCTTATTTTTCTAGCTTTAATTATGTACTTGGTATTGTTTAATCCGTTATTCCTAGGACAAATAAACGAGTGAAATCGTGTTGATCCAAAGCCAAAAAACAAATATATTCTTCCATCATCCATTTCCATATGAATTATATTGCTTTGTTTTTACCAGGAATTGTATTACTTTCGCTTGTTGCAGATTTTCAAATCTTTCAACGCCGGACAAGCATCTTTAGAGGATCTTGTCTTTGCTATAAAATCCTCTGTTGGAACAGAAGCTTTTGTGGAGGCTGTTGGAATTGGTAAAGGGAAGCATGATTTGACTGGATATGTTCTGGACCGATCTAAACCAAACCAAGCTCCTTCTGTTCACCCTGACATACCTACAGGCAAAGATTGTTCCTTGCTTGCTTCGGAAGATATAATTAAGTTCTTAACAGGTGGTTTCAGAATAAGCAAGACAAGATCTAATGAACTTTTCTGGGAAGCTGTCTGGCCCCGTTTGCTTGCAAGAGGGTGGCGTTCAGAGCAGTCAAAAGATGTCAGAACAACTAAGAATTGCCTTGTGTTTCTTGTGCCAGGTATCAAGAAATTCTCAAGAAGGAAACTCACTAAAGGCACTCATTATTTTGATTCTGTCAGCGATGTTCTTAAGCGAGTTGCGGCCGATCCCGTTCTTCTTGAGGTAGAAATTGGCGGAGCGGACAATGGTGTTACTGCTGAGCAGTGTGGATATGCTACAGACATGAGTCTGAACCATGATGGTCCTTTGGATGGATATCAGGAGCTTCCAAAGTTCACAATTATCGATACTACCTTGGTCCAAGGGGAAGAGCCCTCCAGAGTCAGAGAGCTGAGGAAATTACCACCTGATGTAAATGTCCATTTTGGTCCTTCACGTGATTCTTATAATACTGTGAGTGTCAGTTCCTCAGAGGAACAAGATGCGGAAGATCAATCATCAGATGACCAGGCAGATTGTCGACAAGTTACAGCTGATGTGAATGATGCTGAAATAGTTTCAGTATGCCATGCGGGCAAAGAAAACCAAGTCAATTCATTGCAAAACATGTTGGCTGCACCATCCTCGAGTTTTCCAGTCAATGGCCATTCTTCTAATGGCAGTATTGAAAAAACTGATATGACATGCCTCTTTGGTCCCAAAACAAAGACCGAAAGGCTCGAGTATTTAACCCCAGTGTCAAAGCACAGAAGCTTATCCAGCTGTAGCAATGATCAGACCAGTCAGCACAGCTTTTCTTTCTCGAGAGGACATGGTTTAGAGAGAAAGAAAATCAAGCCGCTGTGGACTTCAACAAAACCAACTGCAGCTGATGTCAGTGACAATTTTCGGACTAAAATAATTGCGAGATATTCCACGAAGGAGAAGCCATGCGAGCAGATAACAGTTGCATCAAACTCTTGTACCACTGACAGATCAAACGAGAAGGTGAATGTGTCCAGTTTAAATGAGGACAAGTCATCTGAGTGCAAGGTCGAGGTGGTGCCTAAAGTTTGTTCAAAGATCAGAACCGCTGAGGCAAAAGTTGCCAAAGAAGGGGCGCAGGTTACTAGTTTGGTTAAACCGGAGACATCACTAGATGATAAGACAAGCACGAGGGTATGTATCGCTTCATCAGACGATCATGGTTACATGAAAGCTGAGGAAGGCCTTGCCGTTTCAAACAGCGATTGTGTCCATGATGTTTCAGAGGCAATAGGACAACCTGCTAACCTGCAACCCGATCTGGCTTCACAGGTGAAGTCTCGGAGGCATGGAACCAGGAACAGACCTCCGACTGCAAAAGCTTTGGAAGCACTTGCCTTGGGGTTCCTTGGAGGAAAGCGTAAGGGTGAACCCAAAAACCCTGGGACAAGCAGGCCCCCCCAGAGAGCTTGCAAATCCTTGGTTTGTACGCCTACAAGCAGTGACACAGACAAGTCCAGCATGGAGGTTGATTTGCAACAGTGAACAGATTGTTACGTGTTTCTTGGTGCAAAAAAGGGCACCATATTGACATTGTGGATGATCAATATTAAGTGAAACATTAATTAGGTCTTCAGCTTCAACTAGACTTCCCCGTGGCGTTCAAAACATTTTTGAAGTCTCGGTTCTAAACCGTAAAGTATGGCGCATTAAACTATCAAGTAGTCATTATACCGAGCTTGTCAAACGTTCATAACGTCTGCATCTGCTCCTGCAATAGGTCTGTCACTTAATGATGCATTAAGAACATAATTCTTCTGTGCAGCAATGAGAATAATCCTCAGATCGCGAGTTGTCTGCATCGATCTTCCCTTATGAGGCACCTTGCACTTTGTGATTCGTAATATTTACAATGCAATGGCCAACTGGTGGAGTAGTATGTCTGTGAAGTCTTTGCAAAACGCAACTTGTACTTAATATATTATGGATCGGAGAGAGTAGTAGCCAATTTATTACTCCCTCTGTCCCAAAATGAGTGTCTCAACTTTGTACTAACTCTAGTACTCCCTCCGTTCCTAAATATAAGTCTTTTTAGAGGTTTCAAATGAACTACAACATATAGATGTATATAGACATATTTTAGAGTGTAGATTCACGCATTTTGCTTCGTATGTAGTCCCTTGTTGTAATCTCTAAAAAGACTTATATTTGGAAACAGAGGGAGTACAAAGTTCTACCCCTCTCCGTCCGAAAATACTTGTCATCAAAATAGATAAAAAGTGATGTATCTAGAACTACAATACGTTTAGTTACATCCCCTTTTGATGTATCTAGACGGAGGGGGTACTAAGCTTGAGACACTTATTTTGGGATGAAGGAAGTATGTGCTTACATGATATACATGTCCATCATGCTTTGGTTGATAACTCGTCTTGGTCTCGGCCCAAGATCTCCAAGACCACATATACAACTTATATATCCAGTTTTTTTTTAGATAAACAGCGTAGCTTTATATTAGATAGCAAAGGTTCAGGGATACATAAATGATCTGGAGGCCCAAGAAGCCACATATGACGCCCAACATCTAGGGTTGAGCCCATTTTAACTAATCTATGCGACTCCATTACTGCTACGCTGCTCATGGCTAAAGGTGCATGCCAGAAAAGAGAGTAAAGCATAAAACTACTACTTTCCAGCCTATGGTTCCAAAAAACTATCGGTTTTTAATTTTTCTCAGATAACTACCAAACGAGGGGTCGGCTGTTTCAAAAAACCCAAAACGATGAGTGCTTATCAGTTGATCGTGATTATGACAGGTGGGACCCGCACATAAGAGAACCGTTTGTTTGACCGTTTGTTTGACTGTTGCCTTACATGTAGGACCCACATGTCAGTATCTATGTAAGTTTTAAAAAAGCAATCGGGTCCCTGATGTTCTCTGAAAAAGCAATCGGGTCCCTGATATTTTCTGGAAAAAGCAATCAAGAACTGCGTCGGTAGCTCGCCGACGGCCAGATCGCCGGCCAAGCGAAAGGCGGCGGCTCGGCCACCGCGTTCCTCGTCGCGACGGCGGGCTTCTCTAGTCGGGCGACGGGCTAGGTGGAGGAGCTCCTGGCCATGGCGCGCGGCTGGTGGCGGCCCGAGCCCCTGGCCATGGCGCGGCTGGCGGCGGCCCTTGCTCGTCGGTGCGCTCCTGGCCATGGCGCGCGACTGGTGGCGGCCTGAGCCACTGGCCATGGCGCGGCTGGCGACGGCCCGAGCCCCTAGCCATGGCGCGCGGCTCGCGACGGCCTGAGCCCGCCATGGGGAGCCGGCGTAGAGGCAGCCACTGGCCCGGCGGCGTCGTGCAGCACGGCTAGGCGGCGGGCGTAGAGAGGTAGGAGAGAAGGAGGTGAGGCGGGGCAACGGCCAGGGTTGAGCCCCGGTGAGCGCCGGCGGCGGGCGGCTCACCGGCCGGAGGCGGAGCCACGAGGTCCAGCTCGGGAGCGAGAGGAGGGACCCGATTGCTTTCTGCAAAAAAAGCAGGGACCAGATTGCTTTCTTAAATTTGTGTGCAGGCCCACACCTAACGGTCAAACAAATGGTCAAACAATTAGAGCTCTTACGCATGGGCCCACCTGTCATAATCACAATCAATTGATAAGCACTCAGCGTTTTGGGTTTTTTGAAACAGCCGACCCCTCGTTTGGTAGTTATCTGAGAAAAATTAAAAACCGGTAGTTTTTTGGAACCATAGCCTGTAAAGTAGTAGTTTTATGCTATTTACTCCAGAAAAGAGGATCTCGAAGATCTAATTTCCATGAAAATCATATAGTGAACTCCAAAATTATTTGCCAACTCGATCTCCTTCTTGACTCTCAGACGGTCAGAAGAAACTTGAAGCTTTTCTAATAGATCAACTGTGGAAGCGTTTACTCCAAAGAGATAGAGAGTTCAAAATTGTTGCTATATATATCTCGTGATCGAAACGTTGTTAGCCATAGACTTGCCCAGTTGGGGCGTTCTCCACGTGCAGCTGTCTAGTTGCGCTCAGGTTTTAGTCCTGATGAGATTCTAAGCCTATGTGGCCAAACCATTCACTAATTTAAATTTCTTTTACCCGAAGAAAAAACTTTTTCTAATTGGAGATCTTGGCCCAGTGCTAGCGCTTCTCCGCAGGCCTAGGCTTCCAACGTTTCAGGCCTTTTACCCGTAAAAAAAACAAATGGTTCAGGCCTTCAAACACCACTGCTGATGCACCACAAGTACATTATCGATTGCTCTTGTTTGACATAAAATAATAGCACCTTATCTATACCTATTAATAAAAAAATAGTTATTTTTAACGAAATTGCATAGGAGCACTCGACGACGCAGCCCACTGTAATCATACCCATCCAGTTGTCTGGGGATCAACACCCACTACATTAGCTTCCCTGTATTGCGTTCATTTATCGCCGCGTATCTCCGTCCGCTTCCTTTGTTTATTGGCAACTGTTACAACCAACTTGCCAGTTGATTCATTGATCCATTTATGAGCCATGAGTTGTTTCTCTGGCACTGTTGTTTCATCACACAGTACATTGCCAATACATATATGGAGTTAGTGTAATATTTCAATTTTTACTAGTTCAGTGATGAGGTAATATATTTAAATGCGTGGACACTTACTTCTGCTCTTCGATTCTTGTACGGGCAGTGGCTTTCTTGCCCAACTTATCTGGCTGGACAGCTGCCAGGAGCTGCATCCCTATGCGTGGGTCCCATGATCTGGACCTATGTTCAAACCCTTATCTCCAAAACGCACGCACCAATGTGGCATAAAACGCAGAAGCATTATATAAGCACAAACCCAAATACTAATTTCTAGGAAATTATGTAAATAAATCCGAGAGATTTTTCAACACATTTCATGTTTTTTTGTCTTAAGTGAAAAAATGAGAACGTCGTGGTAATAGTTCTATTAACTTTTTCACAATAATCTCAGGATTTTTCTGAAAAATGTCAGGGATTATTCTATTCTAAAAAAGCTGAGAATTTAATAATAAAAATTCCGAGAAAGGTGCAATTCTTTTTTGCGATAAACTTCTAATCTAGGTGCAATTAATCACACAATCAAAACTAATTTCGTCACACACACAAACGAAATTGCTATCATTTTTACTGTTCCTCATCCTTGTTATTGTTATTAAATGGGCGTGTACCCAAAGTCTTTGCCATTTAATGCCTCGTTGAAATCGGTGGTAGTATGTTTTGTCAGACACACTACCTTGAATTAAATAAGTATGGCAGCTTTTTACTGTTGGCATATACGCAAGCACGCACTATTGCAATCTCGCTATGAATTAAATGAAAACCTGCACCGATCCCCAAACGAACCACGAGTGGCTTTGATTCCAGAGGAGTGCGTTGCTGTGTGCTCCTCGTTCGCGTCCCTATTCTTAGTCTGTCATGCTATTTTATAGAAAACCCCTAAATTTTTCTGACACTAAACCCGCAGTAGATGTCAAATATTTTTTTAAAATACTCATATCTTCTAAACCGTAATTCCAAATTTAAAATGTTATATATGAATTTTGATTAGAAAAATATGTAGAATTTGAACATGGTGTTATTTTATCTGTTAACAATTTTTTTTTAAAATACTATCTAGGGTGCAATCTTAATCAATAATGCATTATCCGTCTTTCTTTCATACCGGCAGTGATTCGGATTGGGGATGAACACCTCATCAAAATCAGGATTGGACGCAAAATTGAAGATAAATTTGGTAGAGACACCCAATAAATAAGGACGTGCATGACAAGAAATAAAAGAAGGACCCAATAAAGATGGGATGTCCGCTATAAATGAAATAAATGAAAAAAACAGAGGAGATCCGATAAAGATGAGATGTTGCGCTATTCTCATATATATAAGGAGAAGAAAGAGAGGACATGCATGAAAAAAAGTAAAAAGGAGGCATGCACGACAAAAAATAAATAAAAGACATGTTTGTCAAAATATAAAAAATGATGAAACAGGGACCAATGCCTATGACAGGTATGGCAAGAAATAGTGATGAAATATGGATGCAAGTACCTGCGTCCACAGGAGACCATAAAAAATGTTCTTTTCCAGACAAAAAAATCTCTCTTTATGCTTAAAAAATCCTGTATCTTTTTAACAACTCTTCATGTATTTAAGAAATATGCATGTGAAAAAAAGTGTTCAAGAGTTACCCTAAGTTGGTGATGCTTAAACTGAAAACCACCCTTGATGCAAACATGTCTTTGTAGTGTGCTAATGTGTCATCGTCTCTTTTTGTCGTTTTTCTTTACCGGCCCGTAACAATACCCATTTCACACATGACATGAATAAATGCATGATCACTTGTGCAAATTTTTGTACGGATTAAATATATATGCAAGCCGTGTTGAAATAAAATACATGTGGAATCTTGAACTACGCTTTTATAGGTTAAAACCATCTTTGTTTGGGTCGTAGCTACAAATTCTCAGATTATAGACCCTTTTTTGTAAATTAAGAGCATGTAGTATTTTTTTTTCTCCCGTTATAACGCATGGGCCTTTTTTGCTAGTTTCTCAGTATATGAAAATATACCTGTCGATGAAGAGATGCGTTGATAGGGGACTTTGGAATTTATTATCGTGAATGGGCCAGCGTGGTGCATACCAGATGGATCACAACGTAACAAGGATCTCAACAAACTTGACGTCGCTTAATGTGTTGCACAAATCGAAAAGCCAGAACTTGGCGTCCAGTGCTTCATTTAGGACAGTAAAACTAAATCAATTTCGAGCCTTCTCAGGTTTCTAAGAATGATTTTGAAAATCTTGGCCGTCAGATCTAATCTATGTCCCGACCTTCATTGAACGTTCTTTTTACTGGGCCGAATGTCCTAAAAGGCAGCTGCTCCATAGAAAAAGTCAGTCCTCTCGTTCACCAGGCCTTTTCTACAGGCCCGATTAGCTAAACAACTTCGATCCACGACCACAAGCGAGGATCTGTCGCTGTGAGAGAGCGAGAGGGACTAGCCGACACCGTCATCCGTCGAGAGTAAGGATGGCAATGAGTAGGGTATGAGGCGGGTAGAGCAATATGAAAGTGCAAGTAATCCCCGGATGGTTTTCGTAATTAATAACAATATATATCTCATTGCTCTAATGAACAATGATGTTAGATTTCAGAAAAGATCAATGATTGGCATGGCATGGACTAATGGATGTGGACCCCTCAAAATGCTAAGGACACATATTGGCAAAAGCTCAAGAATCTTGATTTCTAGCCTTCCCCAAGTTGCTTTCCACTCAAATCATCTTTCCATCATATCCAAATCTGTGTGAGAGAGTTAAGTGTTGGGGATACTATCATTTGAAGCACAAGAGCAAGGAGTTTGTCATCAACACAACATCTATTACCTTTTGGAGAGTGGTGTCTCCTTGATTGGTTAGGTGTCGCTTGGGAGCCTCTGACAAGATTGTGGAGTTGAACCAAGAAGTTTGTAAGGGCAAGGAGATCTCCTACTTCGTGAAGATCTACCCGAGTGATGCAAGTCCTTCGTGGGCGATGTCCATGATGGGATAGACAAGGTTGCTTTTTTTGTGGACCCTTCATGGGTGGAGCCCTCCGTGGACTCGCGCAACCGTTACCCTTCGTGGGTTGAAGTCTCCATCAACGTGGATGTACGATAGCACCACCATTCCGGACCTCGCCAAAAATCTCTGTGTGATCATTGCGTTTTCACTCTCCAAACCCTTCCCTTTACCTTCATATGCAATGTTTTACTTTCCGCTGCTACACTCTTAGAATTTCATGTCTAGGTTGATTGCTTGACTTGTACTAATTACTAAAATCTGCCCACAACTAAAATTGGGAAAAGGCTAGATTTTTATTTGGTCAAGTAGTCTAATCACCCCCCTTTAGACCTACTTTCGATCCTACAAGTGGTATCACAGCTGTCGTATCCACTTGCCTTGATTTCCATAGCTTTGGTGATCATAGCCTTGGTCTCACACCTAGGAGAGTATGACGTCTGACGAGGAAAATTACCACCGTAGAGGTCCTTACTTTGATGGTACTAATTTTGCTAGTTGGAAGCATAAGATGAAAATGCATATTCTTGGTCATAACCCCGTCGTTTGGGCTATTGTGCGCATTGGCTTGCAAGACGGTTTCTTCGAGGATGGAAAAGAACCGGATCGTGAAGCGTCCGCAGAAGAAATGAAGATGTTGCAATACAGTGCTCAAGCTTGTGATATTCTCTTTAATGGATTATGCCCCAAAGAATTCGACAAAATCATCCGCCTTGAGAATGCAAGGAAATTTGGGAAACTTTGGTTGATATGCACGAAGGTACCGAGTCCGTCAAGGAACCCAAATTGGATGTGCTTCAAAGTCAACTTGACAAGTTCAAGATGAAAGATGGTGAAGGAGTCGTTGAGATGTAGTCTAGGCTTGCTCTCATCACAAATGAGATTGTCGGCTTGGGAAGCGAAGAAATGACCGACAAATTCATCATCAAGAAGATCCTAAGAGCCTTGGATGGAAAATATCACACCGTGTGCACCTTCATCCAAATGATGCCCAATTACAAAGATCTCAAGCCCACGGACGTCATTGGTAGAATTGTTGCTCATGAGATGTCACTCAAGGATAAGGAAGAGCTCCACAACAAGTCAAGTGGTGCTTGCAAAGCTTCAAGTGATGCTCCTACAACATCAAGTGAGAAGCAAGTCTCCATTGAAGAATTGAGCTTAATGGTGAAGAACTTCAACAAGTTCTACAAGTATAGAAGCAAAGAGAGAAGCTCCAAGTCAAGATCCTACAATGACAAAAGATCTTCTAGTCATGATCATAATTGCTACAATTGTGGAAGACACGGACACTACTCCAATGAGTGTACGGCTCCCTATAAGAAAAGAGAAGATTCACCAAAAAGGAGAAGTAAAAGAGATGAATCACCTCCAAGAGAGAGTAGAGATGATCGTTATGAATGAAGACCCTCTCATAGAAGCAAGGATTTGGAAAGGAAAGACAAGTCATCAAAGATCTACACAAGACGAAGACATCAAGATCACGTTGGTGAATGGGAATCCGGTTCTGACTCCGACAACTACTCTGAGAGAAGCTATCACTCCGACTCCGAATATACTCAAGATGAAGGTGTTGCCGGTCTTGCACTTGGGTCATCCAACTCCTACGACATATTTGACTCATCAAATAAAGGAATTGGAAGATGCTTCATGGCTAAAGGCCCTAAGGTATCACACCCCGAGTATGTTGATTTCAATAGTGATGAAGATGATTTGCTAGGAGATGATGATTTACTTGTTGACAACACTAGTGATGAAAACTATGATGAACTTGCTAGTATTCATGCTAATCAAGATGAAACGAATGACAATGATAAGAAGGATATTGAGCGTCTAACTAAAGAAGTAAACACTCTTAAGTTAGCTCATGAAACAACTCTAGAAGATCATAGAGAGCTCCAAAGGATTCATGATAAGCTACGCTTCGAGAAGCTAAATTTAGAGCAAGAGCATGAGTTCCTAAAAGCTATCAATGATGATATTCGAAAGAAGAGTTCTTCTTATCTTGCCAAACATCTCCTCTTGTCTACTTATATGCCACAAGTAAAATCTAGCAATAAGAATAAGAAAGATTCTTCCTCTAGTAGTAAAAGTAACCATGTTAAATCCAAAACTTCAGCCAAAATAGGACGACCTAGATAATTTGCTTATTGATCAGCAGCAATTGGAATCACACGTTCTGGTGATTTTTAACAATTATTTTCGTGAACATAAAGTTTCTGGAATTTTCTGCAAGATCAAATAACTATCATCCAAGAAGATCCTATAGGTTAAACTTGGCACAAACACTAATTAAAACATAAAAACACATCTAACCAGAGGCTAGATCAAAAATTTATTCCTAAACAGAAGCAAAAAGCAAAAAAATAAAAATAAAATTGGGTTGCCTCCCAACAAGCGCTATCATTTAACGCCCCTAGCTAGTTATAAAAGCAAGGATAGATCTAGGTATTGCCATCTTTGGTAGGCAATCCATAAGTGGCTCTCATAATAGATTCATATGGTAATTTTATTTTCTTTCTAGGGAAGTGTTCCATGCATTTCTTTAATGGAAATTGGAATCTAATATTCCCTTCCTTCATATCAATAATTGCACCAATCGTTCTAAGGAAAGGTCTACCAAGAATAATAGGACATAAAGGATTGCAATCTATGTCAAGAACAATAAAGTCTACAGGCACATAGTTCCTATTTGCAACAATAAGAACATCATTAATTCTTCCCACAGGTTTCTTAATGGTGGAATCCGCAAGGTGCAAGTTTAAAGAGCAATCATCAAAATCACGCAAACCTAACAAATCGCACAAAGTCTTTGGAATCGTGGAAACACTAGCACCCAAATCACACAAAGCATAGAATTCATGATCTTTAATTTTAATTTTAATAGTAGGTTCCCACTCATCATAGAGTTTTCTAGGGATAGAAACTTCCAACTCAAGTTTTCTTCATGAGATTGCATCAAAGCATCAACGATATGTCTGGTAAAAGCTTTATTTTGACTATAAGCATGAGGAGAATTTAGCACGGATTGCAACAAGGAAATAAAATCTATCAAAGAGCAATTATCATAATTAAATTCCTTGAAATCCAAAATAGTGTGTTCATTAATATCTAGAGTTTTGTTTTCGATCCCACTTTTATCAATTTTAGCATCAAGATCTAAAAACTCCGAATTTCTGGAATGCCTTCTAGGTAAAGGTGGATCATATTCAGTCCCATCATTATCAAGATTCATATTGCAAAACAAAGATTTAATAGGGGATACATCAATAACTTTTAGATCTTCATCTTTGTTTTCATAAACACTAGAAGAACACGCTTTCACAAAACAATCTTTCTTAGCACGCATCCTAGCGGTTCTTTCTTTGCACTCATCAATGGAAATTCTCATGGCTTTGAGAGACTCATTGATATCATGCTTAGGAGGAATAGATCTAAGTTTCAAAGAATCAACATCAAGAGAAATTCTATCAACGTTCCTAGCCAATTCATCAACTTTAAGCAATTTTTCTTCAAGCAAAGCATTGAAATTATTTTGCGAATTCATAAATTCTTTAACACTAGTCTCAAATTCAGAGGGCATCTTATTAAAATTTCCATAAGAATTGTTGTAGGAACTACCATAATTATTAGAGGAATTACTAGGATAAGGCCTAGGATTAAAGTTTCCTCTATACGCGTTGTTACCAAAATTATTCCTACCAACAAAATTCACATCCATAGATTCATTATTATTCTCAATCAAAGTAGACAAAGGCATATCATTAGGATCAGAAGAAACACTTTTACTAGCAAATAATTTTATAAGTTCATCCATCTTTCCACTCAAAATATTAATTTCTTCTATCGCATGCACTTTTTTATTAGTAGATTTTTCAGTGTGCCATTGAGAATAATTAACCATAATATTATCTAGGAGTTTAGTAGCTTCTCCTAAAGTGATTTCCATAAAAGTGCCTCCCGCGGCCGAATCTAAAAGATTTCTAGAAGCAAAATTCAATCCGGCATAAAATTTTTGTATGATCATCCATAAATTCAAACCATGAGTAGGGCAATTACGTATCATTAATTTCATCCTCTCCCAAGCTTGTGCAACATGTTCATGATAAAGTTGCTTAAAATTCATAATATCGTTTCTAAGAGAGATGATCTTAGCGGGAGGAAAATACTTAGAGATAAAAGCATCTTTGCACTTATTCCAAGAATCAATACTATTTTTAGGCAAAGACGAAAACCAAACTTTAGCACGATCTCTAAGCGAAAAGGGAAATAACTTCAATTTAACAATATCATTATCCACATCTTTCTTCTTTTGCATATCACACAAATCAACGAAGCTATTTAGATGGGTAGCGGCATCTTCACTAGGAAGGCCGGCAAATTGATCTTTCATGACAAGATTCAACAAAGCAGTATTGATTTCACAAGATTCAGTATCGGTAAGAGGAGCAATCGGAGTGCTAAGGAAATCGTTGTTGTTGGTATTGGTGAAGTCACACAATTTAGTATTATCTTGAGCCAAATCCAACACACGAGCAAACAAGAGACGGGCAAAAAGAGGCAAACGGAAAAGAGAGGGCGAATAAAACGGCAAGGGTGAAGTGGGGGAGAGGAAAACGAGAGGCAAATGGCAAATAATGTAATGCGGGAGATAAGGGTTTGTGACGGGTACTTGGTATGTTGACTTTTGCGTAGACTCCCCGGCAACGGCGCCAGAAATCCTTCTTGCTACCTCTTGAGCACTGCGTTGGTTTTCCCTTGAAGAGGAAAGGGTGATGCAGCAAAGTAGCGTAAGTATTTCCCTCAGTTTTTGAGAACCAAAGTATCAATCCAGTAGGAGGCCACGCACGAGTCCCTCGCACCTACACAAACAAATAAATCCTCGCAACCAACGCGATAAGGGGTTGTCAATCCCTACACGGTCACTTACGAGAGTGAGATCTGATAGATATGATAGGATAATATTTTAGGTATTTTTATGATAAAGATGCAAAGTAAAGAAAGTAAAATAAAAACGGCGCCAGAATTAGCTTGTTGTCGGAAGATTAACATGATGGAAAATAGACCTGGGGGCCATAGGTTTCACTAGTGGCTTCTCTCAAGAGCATAAGTATTTACGGTGGGTGAACAAATTACTGTTGAGCAATTGACAGAATTGAGCATAGTTATGAGAATATCTAGGTATGATCATGTATATAGGCATCACGTCCGAGACAAGTAGACCGACTCCTGCCTGCATCTACTACTATTACTCCACACATCGACCGCTATCCAGCATGCATCTAGAGTATTAAGTTCATGAAAAAACAGAGTAACGCCTTAAGTAAGATGACATGATGTAGAGGGATAAATTCATGCAATATGATAAAAAACCCATCTTGTTATCCTCGATGGCAACAATACAATACGTGCCTTGCTGCCCCTACTGTCACCGGGAAAGGACACCGCAAGATTGAACCCAAAGCTAAGCACTTCTCCCATTGCAAGAAAGATCAATCTAGTAGGCCAAACCAAACTGATAATTTGAAGAGACTTGCAAAGATAACCAATCATACATAAAAGAATTCAGAAGATTCAAATATTGTTCATAGATAAACTTGATCATAAACCCACAATTCATCGGTCTCAACAAACACACCGCAAAAGAAGATTACATCGAATAGATCTCCACAAAAGAGGGGGAGAACATTGTATTGAGATCCAAAAAGAGAGAAGAAGCCATCTAGCTAATAACTATGGACCCGAAGGTCTGAGGTAAACTACTCACACTTCATCGGAGAGGCTATGGTGTTGATGTAGAAGCCCTCCGTGATCGATGCCCCCTCCGGCGGAGCTCCGGAACAGGCCCCAAGATGGGATCTCACGGGTACAGAAGGTTGCGGCGGTGGAATTAGTTTTTTGGCTCCGTATCTGGTAGTTTGGGGGTACATAGGTATATATAGGAGGAAGGAGTACGTCGGTGGAGCAACGTGGGGCCCACGAGGGTGGAGGGCGCGCCTGGGGGGGTAGGCGCGCCCCCTACCTCGTGGCCTCCTGGTTGAAGTCTTGACGTAGGGTCTAAGTCCTCTGGATCATGTTCGTTTCGAAAATCACGTTCCCGAAGGTTTCATTCCGTTTGGACTCCGTTTGATATTCTTTTTCTGCGAAACTCTGAAATAGGCAAAAAACAGCAATTCTGGGCTGGGCCTCCGGTTAATAGGTTAGTCCCAAAAATAATATAAAAGTGTATAATAAAGCCCAATAATGTCCAAAACAGAATATAATATAGCATGGAACAATAAAAAATTATAGATACGTTGGAGACGTATCAATAGGCGCGCGGGGCCCACTATGGACCGCCCAATGCCGGGGTTTCCGGCGACCTACCTTACGAGGTGGGTTGTCCGGCCTTTACCTGTGAGCTGCGGCAGTTCCAGTGGCCCTCCCACCGCACGTTCAAGCCAGATGTTGGGGAAAAGTACAACGGCAACACTCACCCGTCGGAGTTCCTCGGCATCTACACCATCGCAATGCCGGTCGCCGGGGCTCGCGACGACAAGGTGCTCGCGAACTACTTTCCATTGGCACTTAAGCCCAACGTTATGTCATGGTTGATGCACCTGCCAGTAGATTCCATCTCTTCTTGGTCGGATCTGTGCCATGAGTTTGTTGGCACCTTTACCGGAGGCCACCAAGCTCCTAGCCAGGCAAGCAATTTGCATGTCATCCCCCAGAAGGACGGCGAGTCCCTGCGCAAGTACATACAAAGGTTCAGCCGTGTGCAGTACAGCATCCCAGATGTTCACCCCGCCGCTGTCATCAGTGCATTCCATCAGAATGCGCACAACCGCAAGATGTGCGAAGAGCTGGCGATGAACAAGGTCAAGGATGTATCCGAGCTTTATGTTCTGGCTGACAGATGTGCTCGGGCTGAAGAAGGAAGGAAGTACCCTGGCGAAGATGCCGGCACGGAAACCGACTCCACAGACGAAGATGCCGCCACCCCAGCAAAGAAGGGCCGACGCCGCAATAGGAACCGTAAGGGCAAGACCGTGCTTGCCGTTGAGGGATCCGGTGACCCCGGCGCCGCCAAGAAGGCCAAGGCTGACAACTCCGGCAAGGAAGTTGACGGGTGCGCCGCCTGCCAGGCCTTGGCGGCTGCCGACAAGCTAGGAGGCTCCGACAAGCAATACTGCAAGATCCATCGCACCAAGGGCCACGACCTCCAGAACTGCCGACAGGTTGAGCTACTTGCGGAGAGACAGAAAGACGAATATGAGAGGCGGGACAAGGAGAAGGGCCAGGATGGTGCTGAGGGGTCCGACAAGAAGCATGGCAGCCAAGGAGGTCGCCGCGGCAAGGATAATCAACAAGAGAGGCCCGCTCGGGGCCGTGACAAGAAGGAGGAGGATGATGATCATGGTGAGGACGACGAGCCCGGCGAGCACGAGTTCCAGAAAGCTACGGAGGGCATGTGCATCAATGGTGGCGCCTCGTTGCATACCTCTCACCGCCGGCTGAAGCAGTGAGCGCGTGAGATCACTGCGGCAGGGCCATCGTTCGATGCCCAGAAGCCACTGAAGTGGTCAAGCACACCTATCATTTTTTACACCAAGGATCACCCTGATCGCACAACTGCGGTCGGGTGTTTGCCGTTGTTGGTTTCACCAACAGTACGCAACCTCAAGGTGACAAAAGTGCTAATCGATGGCAGGGACGGTCTGAACTTGATCTCGTCCACTGTGATCGAGAGCCTACAAATCCCTGATGGAGATCTCGAGGAGACGGGCACGTTTCAAGGAGTCAACCCGGGGAGGAGTCAGCCGAAGGGTAAAATCACGTTGCCCGTTACATTTGGGGCGAGCTGAACTACAGGACAGAGAAGATCATTTTTTATGTCGCCAAGATCCTCCTTCCCTACAATGGGATCCTTGGCCGCCCAGCGCTGGCCAAGTTCATGGCGGCATCACATTACGCCTACAACACGTTGAAGATGCCCGGGCCACTGAGCATCATCACCGTCCCCTCTGACAAGAAGGATGCACTCATCTGCGCCGACCAGCTCTACCGGGAGGCAGTTGCAGCAAGTGCCGCCAAGGCACTTGCTCCTGCTACTGTAGCCCCGGGGGAGAAGAAGACCGGCAAGACCTCATGTACCCACTCCGGCAAGCGCGCCTCTTCGGAGTGCAGCGCTCCCGTTGAGGACGTGCCAGAGAGCTCCACCGGCAAGATCAAGAAATCCAAGGCAGCACCACCAAAGACCAAGAAGGTGCCCGTCAAGGAGGACGGCACGGGCGGGGATTTTACTATAAGCTCCACCTTGACAACAAATAGGAAAGCGCGCTCGTCGCCTTCCCGCGGGCGAATGTCGACATTTGCATGGCAAGCATCCGACATCCCCGACGTTCCCAGGAAGGTGATTGAGCACCATCTTGCTGTCTGTCCTCATGCGCGGCCCGTCAAGCGGAAGGTCACGAAGCAAGCTTTGGAGCAGCAAGAGTTCATCATCGAAGAGATCAAGAAGTTAGAGGCGGCAGGCTTGGTCAGAGGAGTCCTCCACCCCACGTGGTTGGCCAATCCAGTGGTAGTGCGTAAGGAAAATGGGAAGTGGAGGCTATGTATTGATTACATAGATATTAATAAGGTCTGTCCAAAGGATCCTTTCCCTTTGCCACGCATAGGCCAGATTGTGGACTCCACTACCGGGTGTGACCTGCTGTCATTCCTCGACGCCTATTCAGGATACCATCAGATCTTCATGATGAAGGAAGACGAAGAAAATACCGCATTCATCACCCTATGTGGTATGTACTGTTTTGTACGAATGCCTTTCGGGTTGAAAAGCGTTGGTTCGACGTTTGCCCGAGCGGTCCAAATTGGTTTTGAGCCCCAACTGCATAGAAATATGGAAGCTTACATGGATGATATAGTGGTCAAAACCAAGGACAAGGCTACGCTCGTGCAGGATATGGAAGAAACATTTGCAAATCTGCGCAAGATCAACCTCAAGCTCAACCCAGAGAACTGTGTGCTCGGTGTCCCATCCAGCAAACTTCTTGGGTTCTTTGTGTCTCAGCGCGGGATCGAAGCGAATCCGACAAGATCAAAGCGATTGAGCAGATTGAGGCGCCGAGACGAGTCAAAGACGTCCGTAGGCTCGCCGGCTGCGTTGCTGCTCTAAGTAGGTTCATCTCAAAATCTGCTGAGCGCGCCCTCCACTTCTTCAAAGTTTTGAAAAAGGCGGGTCCAATGAAATGGACTCCAGAGGCAGAGGCAGTGCTACAGGATTTGAAGAAGTACCTCTCCTCAATGCCAATACTAGTCGCAACTAAACCACAAGAGCCGTTGCTGCTATATCTAGCGGCGACGAATCAAGTGGTTAGTGCTGCGCTAGTAGCATAGAGGGAACTCGAGGAAGAGGCAGCAGTAGCAGCGGAGCCGTCGGATGGTGGGTCGAGGCTCTCCCCGGCAGGGCCTGACGCTGGCAAGGCGGAACCCCCGGCAAGGCCCGGTCCCGGCAAGGCAGAGTCTGCGCAGATGGGCGGAGTTGAACAGAAGAAGAAGGTGGTGCAGCACTCGGTTTATTTTGTCAGTTCCCTCTTGCAGGGGGCTAGATCAAGATATTCCAGGATGCAAAAGCTACTTTCGGCCTTCTTATGGCCTCGAGAAAGCCGCGTCACTATTTCCAAGCACACGAGATCACCGTCGTCACCCGCCTCCCTTTGCAACGGATCTTGCACAACCCAGATGCGACTGGGAGGATTGTGGAGTGGGCATTGGAGCTGTCAAGCTTTGACCTCGGGTTTGAAAGTACTTCCACGATCAAGAGCCGAGCTTTGGCAGAATTCATAGCAGAATGGACCTCAACGCCCGACGAGGAGATCCAAGAGACCACCTTTCCAGGCAACAAAACGAGCTGTGATTGGATCATGTACTTCGATGGGGCTTTCTCGCTACAGGGTGCTAGTGCCGGCGTGCTACTCATCGCACCCACCAGAGAACACTTTCCTCGGGAAAAATCAACAAACAACAAACAACACAGCAGAGTACGAGGGATTGCTTGCCGGTCTCAGGATCGCGGCAGACCTCGGAATCAGGAAGCTCATCATTAGAGGTGATTCGTAGCTCGTCGTCAAGCAAGTTAACAAAGATTACCAGAGCCCGTTGATGGAGGCCTATGTGGATGAGGTGAGGAAGTTGGAGGAGCGTTTTGACGGTCTACAAGCGGAGCATGTTCCCCGAGCAGAGAACAGCATTGCTGATGACTTGTCAAAATGCGCTACCCTCAAGTTGCCTGTGGAACCAGGTACTTTTGTGCTTCAATTAATTCAGCCATCCGTTGAGCCATCAGCAGGACAGAACAAGCGAAGGAAGGCGGGCCCCGGCAAGTACTTTCCCACTGAGCTCCCAGGAGCCGCCGGCAAGGACGTTGCCGGGTGTCCCAAGCTTGCCGGAAAGCAGCAACCTCCGGCAGGGCCTCAAGCCCTGACCATAGAGGCGGCTGCCCTTACGGCCGAAGATGAGCCTCTAGTCCTTGCCGTCAAGCCCCAGGCTCCGGCATGGGCACAGCACACCGTCCGTTTCCTCCAAACAGGGGAACTCCCTGAGGAACAGGAAGAAGTAGAGAAAGTAGCCCATCGGTCCAGCATGTACCAGTTTGTGGATGATGCCCTATACAGAAGGAGACCGAACGACGTGAAATTGAAGTGCATTCCTCGGGAGGACGGACTGGAGCTGTTGGCGGAGATACATGGAGGCATGTGTGGCTCCCACATAGGGTCAAGAGCCCTTGCCGGCAAAGCGTTCCGGCAAGGTTTCTTCTGGCCCACCGCTCTCCAGGATGCAGCTGCCCTAGTAACCAAGTGTGAAGCGTGCCAGTTCCATTCAAACAAGCTTCATCAACCAGCCCAAGCTCTTCAGACAATCCCTCTTTCCTGGCCATTTTCGGTCTAGGGGCTCGACATACTGGGCCCCTTTCCCCGTGCCGTCGGGGGCTTTGAGTACTTGTACGTCGCGATCGACAAGTTCACAAAGTGGCCGGAAGTAGAACCAGTGAGAAAGGTGACAGCGCAATCAGCCGTCAAGTTCTTCAAGGGGCTAGTCTGCCATTTTGGTGTACCGAACAGAGTCATCACTGACAATGGCACACAGTTCACGAGCCGCACCTTTATGCAGTATATCCTAGACCTCGGCAGCAAGGTTTGTTTTGCTTCGGTTGCTCATCCCAGAAGTAACGGCCAGGCCGAGAGGGAAAATGCAGAAGTTTTGCGAGGCCTCAAGACCAGGACTTTTGACAGGCTACACAAGTGCGGAAGGCGCTGGGTTGATGAGTTGCCAATGATTCTTTGGTCGATCAGAACAACGCCAAATCAATCCACTGGCCAAACACCTTTTGCCCTAGTATACGGGGCAGAAGCAGTTCTCCCCACGGAACTCATATACGGGTCACCTCAAGTGCTCTCTTATGATGAGCTTGAGCAAGAGCAGTTGCACCACGATGATGCGACGCTCCTTGAGGAAGATCGTCTTCGGGCTGCTGTGCGAGCTGCTCGCTACCAGCAAGCCTTGCGCCGCTACCATAGCCGCAAGGTTCATACCCGAAGCCTTGAGGAAGGCGACCTTTTTCTTCAGAGAGTTCAATCTGCCAAGAATTCCAACAAGTTGACACTGAAGTGGGAAGGCCCTTATCGGGTAATACGAGTCACTAGGCCCGGCGCAGTCCGCCTGGAGACCAAAGATGGAATTCCACTGAGCAACTCCTGGAACATCGAACATCTTCGCAAGGTTTACCCATAAGGCGTGGTTGCCGGGCCTCCCGGCAGATCACTTTTTGTACAAGCCTTGCCGGCAAGGCATGTAACCCTTTGTACAAAGTCAGGCGCAGGCCCTGAGCATCAGATAAATAAATGAAGCGCTGGCGCCCTAGAATAGAGCATGCATGCTAGGTTGAGTCTTTCTCTCTGTTAGGGTTGATAATGCTTGGCGGTAGCTAGCCCCTAGCATAGAGGTCGAGTGTATGTCTTTCTGTCTCTTCCAGTCCGTTCTTGGTTCGCAGACTGCACAGGCGCTCCCGCAGAACCGTTTGGAGGAAAGAAGGCGGATCAACACCCCCGACCCCGGCAAGCCGAGTTTGCCGGGGGCTGCAAATTCAGATAAGTTCTCTCTCCCCCCTGCTATGCGCTTCCGTATGAAACTTGAACGTACGAAACTTTGTTCACTCTTATACCACCGTGCTCCCTCTTTCTTGTGCCCGAAATCCCTTTCAGGCCGGAATCTGGTTGTAGTTGCGGTGGAAGGGAAACAAGCGAAGGGACCGATCCTACTTTACCCCTACTCCCGCCAAGGGCGTGGGTGTGGTCATGGTATAAAGCAGGAGGACGGCAAGGTTTGTTGTCGGGCGACATTGTTTATTTGAAATAACAAGGACTCGCTCCTTAGTGTGGGCCTCGCTCACGCACAAAGGGACCCAGCGTAGCAGCCAGCCAGCCAGCGTGGTGCTGCATGCCTCGTCAGCTTGGACGCGCGTCGAAGCAAGGCGAGGTGGTGACAAACGAGACGAGCTTCCTTGTCGTCCCCGATAAAGCAAGAGGACACGTTGGCAGCGCATTAAATGCATTTTGTCCCGTGATGTCAGGGATAGACTTGTACACTATACATACTTTCCACCTCCTGTGTGCCACTGTGGCGACCCCTTTGACATATAAAAGGAGGCCCGAGGCGTACCGAGGGACGATTCGGACTTTTTGTGCTAGGCATGCACCGCAGCTAGTTCAAGAGCTCAAGAACACCAAATATACACCAAAGCAGGACTAGGGTATTATGCATCGTTTGCGGCCCGAACTGGATAAAATTACCCTGTGTTGATCTTCTAAACCCGCTCTTTGCACAGCCCCGCGCCCCGCCAACCGTAGTAGGGATTCCCTGTGATCCCATAGGTGCCGTTCTTGAACCCTGACCGTCTTCTATGATTGCTAACACTCACTGCGTACACATGAGCAAAACGTTTCAATCGGACACATAGAAAGATAGGGGCTTAAAGTTTAGCCTCCCAACATATTCACCTCAAGGGTGATGTCAACAATAATAACTCATGCTATCTATATTCAACTGGACATATGTGCCTAGATCTTTCCTCACCACATGATGCTTGCCAAAGGAGAAAAATAAAAAGAAACAGAAGGAAAACTTTGACTCTTTGCATAAAGGTAAATACATAAAAGTAAAAGATAGGCCCTTCGCAGAGAGAAGCAGAGGTTGCCATGCGCTTATTTGTTTGTATGCTCAACCCCTTAATGCAAAAGAACATCAAGTTGCATTGCCCCTTGTGATAGCGACCTTTATTATGCAGTCTGTCGCTTTTATTCTTCACCATCACAAGTTCATGCAACGCTCAATTGTCTCTTACACTAAATGATCTCACACTTTTAGAAGGAATTTTTATTGCCTTTTTGCACCCGATGACAACTTACTTGAGGGATCTTGCTCAATCCCTAGGTAGGTATGGTGGACTCTTGAAAATAAGATTTGGGGTTTAAGGGTTTTTGGATGCACAAGTAGTATCTCTACTTAGTGCGGAATTTTTGGCTAGCAAAGATAGGGGGCAAGCATCACATGTTAAAGTATCTATGACAATATGACTTCTATGTGAATATAAACAAACATAAACCATTAAGATGTCTTCCTTGTCCAACGTCAACAATTTTGGCATATAATATTTTGATGAGGGCTCACAATCACAAAAGATTCCTAGGATAGTATATTTATATGTGAATCTTCTCTTCCCTTATTAATTCTTTCGTGAGTTGCATCATTGACTAATGCTATGTTTGTCAATCTCTAATAAAATTTTCTACTTATACTTTTCCCTATGTGGTGCCATCACCTACCATAGGATTAGTATATGATCTTATTAATTTATTTCCTTTCTTTTATTTATTTCCTTTCACTTTTTCCTTTCTTATTTCTTTTCTTTATTTGCAACATGAGAGTAAAGAAAGCAAAAACTCACACTAAACTTTATTACATAACTTGCACACGATTACAAGGATAGATCATTAAGACAACTCTCAAGGAAGAAAGGATCGAACTAAATTTTATTCATCTAAAGCAAAAGATCGAACTAAAATAAGTAAAAGTAAAAAGGTAATGGGATGATACGAAATCGGGGCACCTCCCCCAACCTTGGCGGAAGCCAAGGGGAGTGCCCAAACCCGATACTCAGTTCTCCTTCGGTGGTGAAGAAGATGGTGCTGGTGATGAAGAAGGGATCTTGTCCTCGGATTTCCATGGCAGTGGTCCACCATCATAAGAGGAGGAGTGAGTCTCACGGGTCCTGCAACTAGCAGCCAAACTCATACCTTTAAACCTCGCCTCATATTCAAAGACTTGGTTTTGAAGATCATAGATCTGGCTTTGCAGAAAGTTGATTTGCTCGTTGAGGGTGAAGATGATATCCTTAATGGGCTTGCCATCCACCTTGAGATCACAGGAAAGGTCCGTGACCATGAGGTGATTGGCATTGAGTCCACGCTCCACCATCCCCTTGCACCGGAAGACGTCTTGCTCCACAGCTTCAAGCCTGTCCTCCACGGTTCCCGTCCCCTTGGGGCATGGCACATCACGGAGGTGAAGCACCCCCTCATGCATCTGGATGACCTGAGGGCGCTGCACCACCTCCCGCATATATGGGTTGATTACGTTCTTGAAGAACTTTTCCTTGGAGGAGATTGAAGAGGCCATGATAGATGGGATCTGACAAAAACAGTAAGGAAAAATAGAAGAGAGGATTTCTCCGCGATACGGTGATCAACAGGTTCAGGAAGTATATATATATTTTTTATCTTGGAGGACAAGCATACGGGAGAAAAATGGAATACGGAAGGTGTCCCAAGTGGGCACAACCCACCTGGGCGCGCCAGGCGCCCTGGTGTCTTGTGCCCACCAGGGGACGCTTCCTGGAAGTTTCTTTATTTCCAAAATTCTTAAATATTCCAAAACTGATAAAAATATATTTTTGCGGATTTTTCGGAGTCTGTTTACTTACCGTATCATGTACCTCCTTATTTTCACGATTCTGGAGTGTTCCGGAAGGACTCTTTTATGTGTTCTTCCGGTGTCAAAGTTTGGATAATATTACTTCAACGTTAATGGGCGTACCTGAGATATAATGCTTTATTTGTTGCCCATTGACAACCTTCGGGACTATTTATTTTGATGGCTCCAGACCGGTAAACCTCCTCGATGACATATGGGCCTTCCCATTTTGAGAGGAGTTTTCCTGCAAAGAATCTGAAACGACAGTTGTACAAAAGAACATATTCTCCGACTTTAAACTCACGCTTTTGGATTCTTTTGTCATGCCATCTTTTAACTTTTTCTTTCAAAATTTTTGCACTTTCATAAGCTTGGGTTCTCCATTCATCTAGAGAGCTAATACCAAATAACCTCTTTTCACCAGCAAGTTTGAAGTCATAATTGAGTTCTTTGATTGCCCAAAATGCTTTATGTTCTAACTCAAGAGGCAAATGACAAGCTTTTCCATAAACCATTTTATAAGGAGACATACCCATAGGATTTTTATATGCTGTTCTATAAGCCCAAAGTGCATCATCTAATTTCTTAGACCAATTCTTCCTGGACCTATTGACAGTCTTTTGCAAAATTAATTTTATTTCTCTATTGCTAAGTTCAACTTGACCACTAGACTGAGGATGATAGGGTGATGCAATTCTATGGTTAACATTATACTTCGCAAGCATATAACGTGAAGCACCATGAATAAAGTGTGAACCACCATCAATCATTAAATATCTAGGGACTCCAAACCTTGGGAAAATAACTTCCTTAAGCATTTTAATAGAGGTGTTGTGGTCAGCACTACTAGTTGGAATAGCTTCTACCCATTTAGTAACATAATCAACAACAACCAAAATATGTGTATACCCATTAGAGGAAGGAAAAGGTCCCATGTAATCAAATCCCCAAACATCAAATGGTTCAATAGCAAGTGAATAATTCATAGGCATTTCTTGACGCTTACCGATATTACCTATTATTTGACATTCATCACAAGATAAGACGAACTTAGGGGCATCCTTGAAGAGAGTAGGCCAATAAAATCCAGACTACAATACCTTGTGAGCAGTTCTATCTCCAGCATGATGCCCTCCATAAGCTTCAGAATGACATTTTTGTAGGATTTGTCCCTGTTCATGCTCAGGTACACAACATCTAATAATACCATCTACTTCTTCTTTATAAAGATGTGGGTCATCCAAAAAGTAATGTCTTAAATCATAGAAGATTTTTTTTCTTTTGTTGGTATGTAAAGCTAGGTGGTAAATATTTAGCAACAATGTAATTAGCATAATCAGCATACCAAGGAGTACTATGAGCAACATTTATTGCAGCTAACTGCTCAGCAGGAAAACTATCATCAATAGGTAGTGGGTCATCAAGCACATTTTCAAGCCTAGATAGATTATCAGCTACTGGGTTCTCAGCTCCTTTTCTATCAATGATATGTAAATCAAATTCTTGTAACAAGAGAACCCATCGAATAAGTCTAGGTTTAGCATCTTTCTTTTCCACAAGATATTTAATAGCAGCATGGTCTGTGTGAATAGTTACTTTGGAATCAACAATATAAGGTCTAAATTTATCACAAGGAAACACCACTGCTAAGAATTCTTTTTCAGTAGTAGCATAATTTCTCTGAGCACTGCCTAGAGTTTTACTAGCATAATGAATAACATCCAGATTCTTATCAACTCTTTGTCCTAGAGCAGCACCAACAGCATAATCCCTAGCATCACATATAATTTCAAAAGGCAAGTTCCAATCAGGTGGTTGAACAATAGGTGCAGATATTAAGGCTTTCTTGAGTGTTTCAAAGGCTTCTAAACAATCATCATCAAAAACAAAGGGAATATCCTTTCGCAATAGTGAGAGGCTTAGAAATTTTAGAAAAGTCTTTGATAAATCTCCTATAGAAACCAGCATGACCTAGGAAACTACGAATACCTTTTATATCTTTAGGACATGGCATTTTCTCAATTGCATCAACCTTAGCTTTGTCCACTTCAATACTTCTTTCAGAAATTTTATGACCCAAGACAATGCCTTCATTAACCATAAAGTGGCACTTCTCCCAATTCAAGACAAGATTTGTTTGTTCACATCTCTGCAAAACTCGATCAAGATTGCTTAAAAAAATCATCAAAAGACTTCCCATAAACAGAAAAGTCATCCATTAAAACCTCAACAATCTTTTCACAAAAGTCAGAGAATATAGCAGTCATACATCTTTGAAAGGTAGCAGGTGCATTACATAAACCAAAAGGCATACACCTATAAGCATAGGTTCCAAAAGGACAAGTAAAAGTGGTCTTTTCTTGACCAGGTTGAGAAACAGGTATTTGTGAAAAACCAGAATATCCATCAAGGAAGCAAAAGTGTGTGTGCTTAGATAATATTCCAAGCATTTGATGAATAAAAGGCAAAGGGTAATGATCTTTTCTAGTTGCTTTGTTTAATTTTCTAAAATCAATTACCATTCTATAGCCTGTAACAATTCTTTGTGGAATAAGTCATTCTTATCATTAGGAACAACAGTGATACCTCCTTTCTTAGGAACACAATGAGCAGGACTTAACCATCTACTATCAACTATAGGATAGATTATACCTGCTTCCAGAAGTTTTAATATTTCCGTTCTTACCACTTCTTTCATCTCCGGGTTTAACTGACGTTAGTGATCAACAACGGGTTTAGCATCAGGTTCCATATTAATTTTGGGCTGACATATAGTGGGACTAATGCCCTTTAAATCTTCAAGAGTATATCCAATAGCAGCTCGGTGCTTCCTTAGAACTTTCAATAATCTTTCTTCTTCATGTTCTGAAAGGTTAGCACTAATTATAACAGGATATATCTTCTTTTCATCAAGATAAGCATATTTCAAAGTGTCTGGCAATTTTTTTAATTCAAACACAGGATCACCTTTAGGTGGAGGAGGACCTCCTAGCGTTTCAATAGGCAAATTGTGTTTAAGCAGAGGACGTTGTTCAAAGAGAATTTTATCTATTTCATTTCTTTCATGCATATGTAAATCATTTTCATGGTCTAGCAAATATTGTTCTAAAGGATCAGTATGTGGTACAACAATAGAAGCAAGACCAATTAATTCATCCTTACTAGGCAATTTTTTTCATGAAGCTTTCTACTAAACTTGGAAAAATTGCACTCATGAGACT
Source organism: Triticum aestivum (assembly GCF_018294505.1). Lineage (NCBI taxonomy): Eukaryota > Viridiplantae > Streptophyta > Magnoliopsida > Poales > Poaceae > Triticum > Triticum aestivum. Next base: position 274,647,657 of record NC_057805.1, read on the forward strand.
CATCACCAAAACTAACACCGACAGTTTGTTTCTCACAATCTATCTTAGCATTAACGGTGTTCAAGAAAGGTCTACCAAAGATAATGGGACAAAAGTCATCTTGTGGGGAACTAAGAACAAGAAAATCAGTGGGGTATTTTATTTTCCCACACAAGACTTCAACATCTCTAACAATCCCAATTGGTGATATGGTGTATCTATTAGCAAGTTTAATTGTAACATCCATGTCTTCTATATCTGCGGGTGCTATGTCATTCATAATTTCTTGATATAAGGTGTAATGAATAGAACTCACACTAGCACCTATGTCACATAAACCATGATAACAGTGATCTCCTATTTTAACTGAGATGACAGGCATGCCAACAACAGGTCTATGTTTATCCCTTTTATCAGGTTTGGAAATTCTAGCAGCTTCTTCACAAAAGTAAATAACATGCCCATCTATATATTCTTCTAAGATATCTTTAACCATAGCAATGCTAGGTTCTACTTTAATTTGTTCATCAGGTTTAAGTGTTCTAATATAGCTTTTGTTAACTGATGTCTACTACGCAACCTTTTTCCTGTAGACGTTGTTGGGCCTCCAAGTGCAGAGGTTTGTAGGACAGTAGCAAATTTAGCTCAAGTGGATGACCTAAGGTTTATCAATCCATGGGAGGCGTAGGATGAAGATGGTCTCTCTCAAAGAACCCTGCAACCAAATAACAAAGAGTCTCTTGTGTCCCCAACACACCAAATACAATGGTAAATTGTATAGGTGCACTAGTTCGGCGAAGAGATGGTGATACAAGTGCAATATGGATCGTAGATATAGGTTTTTGTAATATGAAAATATAAAAACAGCAAGGTAACTAATGATAAAAGTGAGCGAAAATGGTATTGTAATGCTTTGAAACAAGGCCTAGGGTTCATACTTCCGCTAGTGCAAGTTCTCTCAACAAGGATAACATAATTAGATCATATAACTATCCCTCAACATGCAACGAAGAGTCACTCCAAAGTCACTAATAGCGGAGAACAAACAAAGAGATTATTGTAGGGAACGAAACCACCTCAAAGTTATTCTTTCCAATCAATACATTGGGCTATTCCTATAAGTCTCACAACCAGCCCTAGAGTTTGTAGTAAAATAACACCTTAAGACACTAATCAACCAAAACCCTAATGTCACCTAGATACTCCAATGTCACCTCAAGTATCCGCGGGTATGATTATACGATATGCATCACACAATATCAGATTCATCTATTCAACCAACACTAAGAACTTCAAAGAGTGCCCCAAAGTTTCTACCGGAGAGTCAAGACGAAAACGTGTGCCAACCCCTATGCATAGATTCCCAAGGTCACGGAACCCGCAAGTTGATCACCAAAACATACATCGAGTGAATCAATAGAATACCCCATTGTCACCACGGGTATCCCACGCAAGACATACATCAAGTGTTCTCAAATCCTTAAAGACTCAATCTGATAAGATAACTTCAAAGGGAAAACTCAATCCATTACAAGAAGGTAGAGGGGGAGAAACATCATAAGATACAACTATAGTAGCAAAGTTCGCGGTACATCAAGATCGTGCCACATCAAGAACACGAGAGAGAGATCAAACACATAGCTACTAGTACATACCCTCAGCCCCGAGGGTGAACTACTCCCTCCTCATCATGGAGAGCACCGGGATGATGAAGATGGCCACCGGTGATGGATCCCCCCTCCAGCAGGGTGCCGGAACAGGGTCCCGATTAGTTTTTGGTGGCTACAGAGGCTTGCGGTGGTGGAACTCCCGATCTAGGTTATTTTCTGGAGGTTTGGGGATTATAGGAGAGGTTGGCGTCGAGAACAAGTCAGGGGACCCCACGGAGAGTCCACGAGGCACAGGGGCGCACCTCGGGGGGTGGGCGCGCCCTCCACCCTCGTGGGGCCCACGGGACCCCCCCTCCAGTAACTCTTCGTTCCAGTATTTTTTATATTTTCCAAAAAAATCTCCGTTGATTTTCAGCGCATTCCGAGAACTTTTATTTCTGCACAAAAACAACACCACGGTAGTTCTGCTAAAAACAGCGCCAGTCCGGGTTAGTTCTAACCAAATCATACCAAAATCATGTAAAAATGTTATAAACATGGCATGAATACATCAAAAATTATAGATATGTTGGAGACGTATCAGCATCCCCAAGCTTAATTCCTGCTCGTCCTCGAGTAGGTAAATGATAAAAACAGAATTTTTGATGTGGAATGCTACCTAACATATTTATCAATGTAATCTTCTTTATTGTGGCAAGAATATTCAGATCCATAAGATTCAAAACAAAAGTTTAATATTGACATAAAAATAGTAATACTTCAAGCATACGAACAAAGCAATCATGTCTTCTCAAAATAACATGGCTAAAGAAAGCTATCCCTACAAAATCATATAGTCTGGCTATGCTCTATCTTGGTGAACTTGTCGATGGCGACGTAGAGGTAGCGGTAGCCCCCGGGCGCTCGTGGGAATGGACCCAGGATATCCAGCCCCCAGACCGCGAACGGCCACGAGAGCGGGATAGTCTGGAGGCCCTGAGCGGGCTGGTGGATTTGCTTGGCATGGAACTGGCAGGCCTCGCAGGCTCTTACCAGCTCGGTCGCGTCGTTGAGCGCTGTGGGCCAGTAGAATCCGCTGCGGAACGCCTTGCCCACCAAGGTGCGCCATGACGAATGATGCCCGCAGTCTCCACCATGTATGTCAGCTAGCAACTCGCACCCCTGCTTCCTGGAGATGCATCGCAAGGAAACGTCATTCGGTCGCTTCCAGTACAGCTCACCATCCTGAATGCAGTACGCCATAGCTTGTTGGGCCATGCGTTCCGCGTCCTTCTCCTTCTCCGGCAGTGTTCCTTGCATCAGGTACGCCCTGAATTCTTTGGTCCAGCTCCCCTCCTGGGGCTCGAGCGCTAGGAGCAGGCGTGCTCCTAAGGTCGGGCCGCAGGCGGGGGCTCCCGAGGCTGGCGGCAGGGGAAGTTCCTCATGAGGCGGCGCAGGCTCAGCAGCTGGAGGGGCCGCTGAGGGCTTGAGGAGTCGCTCTTCGAAGAAACCTGGCTCTTGGGGCTGACGCTTTGACACCCTCTTGGTGATATCATCAGCCTCCTTGTTTGTGCCGCGTGGCACATGCTGCAGTTCCAAGCCCAAGGATTGCTTCTCCATTTTGCATACCTCCGTGAGGTATGCCTCCATGTGCTCGTCCTTTGGCTCATACACCTTGTTGAAAAAGTTGACGAGGAGTTGTGAGTCGCCCTTGATGGTGAGGCGCTTCACCCCCAAGGCTGCCGCGGCCTTAAGGCCGGCGATCAACCCCTCGTATTCCGTGATGTTGTTGGAGACCTTCTTGCCCCGCTGGAAGCAGATCTGCACGGCGTAGTAGAGCTTGTCTTGGGTGGGCGAGACGAGCACGGTGCCAGCCCCCACGCCCTGGCGTGTGACAGCGCCGTCAAAGTACATGACCCAGTCGTCTGGTGCTTCGCTTCCTGGTGAGAGAGACCGGTCCTCGCCTGCTTCGGGCCTTGAGGCGTCGGTCCATTCTGCCGCGAAGTCGGCGAGTGCGGCTCCCTTGATGACCCTGGTGGTGCTGAACTCTAGTTGAAACACCTGCAACTCAATGTTCCATTCGGTGACCCTTCCTGCAGCATTGGGGCTCCGGATACCCTCTCCAGTGGGTACGCCGAGACGACCTTGATGGGGTGGCCTTGAAAGCAGTGATGCAGCTTGCACGAGGCCATGAGGAGCGCGAGTAGAAGCTTCTGCGACATGGGCTAGTGTGCCCTTGCGTCCCGTAACACCGTGCTGACGAAGTACACCGGGTGCTCGACGAGGGTGGGAGCGTTGATGGGGTCCGAGGTCTCCGGAGGTTGGGATGCCTCCGGAGGCCGGGGGACCTCAGGAACTTGGCTGCCCACCGAGGCCACCGCGGTCTCGGGGGCGCCGTCTTGTGGAGCCTGGTCATCTGCTGATGTCGCTACGGCTTCAGGGGCGCCGTCATGGTGCCGCACCTTCCCAGCTGAAGGTGAGGCATTGTGCAGCAGGCGCTTGGCCTGGCGCTCCTCGCGGACGGCCACCAGCGCTGTGCTGGCAGAATGAGGCATGGCAGCTAGGTAAAGCACCAGGGGCTCAAGGGAACAAGGCGCTACCATCACTGGTGGGCTGGTCAGGTATCTCGTGAGGTCTCGAAACGCCAGGTCGGCCTCCGGGGTCCACTCGACCGGGCCCTTCCTCTTCATCATCTTGAAAAATGGTAGGGCATGCTCCCCCAGCTTGGAGATAAAGCGTCCCAGCGAGGTCACACAGCCCGCGAGCTTTTGCATTTCTTTGAGGGTCTGAGGTGGGCTCATGTCTTCTATTACCTTGACCTTCTCCAGATTCGCCTCGATCCCCCTGTGTGATATGAGGAAACCCAGCAGCTTGCCGGAGGGGACGCCGAACACGCACATCTCTGGATTGAGCCGCAGATCCACCTGGCGCAGGCTGGCGAACATCTCCTCCAGGTTCTGAATGAGGGTCCTTGCCTCCCGAGACTTCACCACAATGTCGTCGACGTAAGCCTCAGCATTCCTCCCGAGCTGCTGGCCCAGGGCGATGTGCATCAGTTGCTGGAAGGTCGCCCCAGCGTTGCGCAGCCCGAACGGCATGCAGGTGTAGCAGTACACCCCGCACGGGGTCAAGAAGGCCGTCTTCTCTACGTCTTCCACTGCCAACTTGATCTGGTGGTAACCCGAGAAAGAATCCAGGAACCATAATAGGTCGCACTCGGCGGTGGAGTCGACGATCTGATCGATGCACGGAAGCGGGAACGGGTCCTGAGGGCAGGCCTTGTTGAGGTTGGTGAAGTCGACGCACATGCGTTCCTTCCCGCCCTTCTTGGGCACGACAACGGGGTTCGCCAGCCACTCCGGGTACCAGACTTCGCGGATGACACCCGCCGCCTATAGCTTGTGGGTTTCTTGGACAATAAAGGACTGCTTCTCGGTGGACTGTCGTCACGCCTTCTGCTTTACCGGGCGCACGTTGGGGCACACCCTCAAGTGATGCTCGATTACTCCCCTTGGGACTCCCACCAGCTGCTTGGGCTCCCAAGCGAATACCTCCTTGTTCGCGCGCAGGAACTTCACCAGTGCCTCTTCTTGGTCCAGGTCCAGGTTGGCGCCTATGCTGAAGGTGGCTCCCGAGGCCCCGTCATCCTCAAACGGTACTTGCTTCGTCTTGGCCCGATCTTGTGAGAATAGCTGCTTCTTCTTCGCCGGTGCAGCCCCCTGAGCCCCAACCGCTGCCTCATCGGTGGGGCAAGCTGCCTCTGAGGTTCTGAGGGCGAGCCTTAGGGCCGCTAAGGCCTCCTTGGTGTCCACGGCCACGGTGAGGACACCGCTGCTCCCCGGCATCTTCATGAGGTTGTAGGCGGGATGGGTTGCTTCCATGAACTAAGCCAGGGCAGGGTACCCGAGGAAGGCGTTGTACGGGAGGCCGATGCGGGCGATATCGAAGTCGATAAGTTCAGTGTGTTAGTTGTCGCAGGTGCCGAAGGTGACGGGGAGGCGGATCTGCCCTAGGGGGCTGGTGGATCCACCACCAACTCCGGAGAAGGGCTTGGTATGACGGAGCCGGCCGAGGGGTACGTGGAGCAAGCTGAAGGCCTCCATGGAGAGCACGTTGAGGTCGGCTCCTCCATCAATGAGGGTCTTGGTAACTGCTACATTGCAGATGGTGGGGGTGCAGAGCATCGGGAGCGCACCCGAGCCTGCGGTGGTTGCTAGGTGGTCCCCCGAGTCAAAGGTGAGGTCGGCCTTGGGTGCCGCCCATCCCGGAGGAGCCCCCTGTTGTACACGCGCGGCGCTCATCCAGCGGACAAACTGCCTGACGTGGCGATCCGAGGGCGGCGCTTGTGAACCACCCAGGAGTGCCGCGACGGCAGGGGGCGCCGGTGTGGCGAAGCGCGTGATGAAAAGATCGCGCAGCTCCTCCCAGGAGGCCACAGAGGACTCCGGCAGGTTGAGCAACCATGCGCGCGGCACGCCGGTGAGGGCCATGGGGAACTAGTTGGCCATGAACTTGTTGCCGCCTCCGGCTTCCAGAACGGCCTCTTCGTACGCCAGCAGGAAGGCCACTGGATCTACCGCGCCGTCATAGCGAGGCGGCATCTCCGGCTTGAACTTGTGCGGCCACCGCACTTGCCGCAAGGCGGGGGTGAAGGCCCGTCGCGCCTCCGCGTGCGCCCGTCGATCTAGTCGGAGGAGTGGCGCTTGCCATGGGAGCCGGATGGAGAAACACAGCAAGCAGAGACCTGCCAAAGGCTTTGGTGGTGATGCAGCGTGGACTCTGCGATGACCGCCGTCCCGCTGTCCTGCTGGTCTTGGTCTTGTTGCACCAATATGGAAACCTTTGCCTGATGCCTCGGGACTCCTTGCCTGCGTCTGCCTCTTTAGCACCAAAGAGAAAACTGGTACACTGCACCCGCTGGCGCCCCCTGGCCTTGGTTGTCACGGCTCACGTCACGCGAACCTCGCGAGTGAAGGAAATATGCCCTAGAGGCAATAATAAAGTATTATTTATTTCCTTATATCATGATAAATGTTTATTATTCATGCTAGAATTGTATTAACCGGAAACATAATACATGTGTGAATACATAAACAAACAGAGTGTCACTAGTATGCCTCTACTTGACTAGCTCGTTAATCAAAGATGGTTATGTTTCCTAGCCATAGACATGAGTAGTCATTTGATTAACGGGATCACCTCATTAGGAGAATGACGTGATTGACTTGACCCATTCCGTTAGCTTAGACCCGATCGTTTAGTATGTTGCTATTGCTTTCTTCATGACTTATACATGTTCCTATGACTATGAGATTACGCAACTCCCGTTTACCAGAGGAACACTTTGTGTGCTACCAAATGTCACAACGTAACTGGGTGATTATAAAGGTGCTCTACAGGTGTCTCCAAAGGTACTTGTTGGGTTGGCGTATTTCGAGATTAGGATTTGTCACTCCGATTGTCGGAGAGGTATCTCTGGGCCCACTCGGTAATGCACATCACTATAAGCCTTGCAAGCATTGTGACTAATGAGTTAGTTGCGGGATGATGTATTACGGAACGAGTAAAGAGACTTGCCGGTAACGAGATTGAACTAGGTATCGAGATACCGACGATCGAATCTCGGGCAAGTAACAAACCGATGACAAAGGGAACAACGTATGTTGTTATGCGGTCTGATCGATAAAGATCTTCGTAGAATATGTGGGAGCCAATATGGGCATCCAGGTCCCGCTATTGGTTATTGACCGGAGAGGTGTCTCGGTCATGTCTACATAGTTCTCGAGCCCAAAGGGTCCGCACGCTTAAAGTTACGATGACAGTTATATTATGAGTTTATATGTTTTGATGTACCGAAGGTTGTTCGGAGTCCCGGATGTGATCACGGACATGACGAGGAGTCTCGAAATGGTCGAGACATAAAGATTGATATATTGGACGACTATATTCGGACACCGGAAGTGTTCCGGAGAATTTTCAGATTAAACCGGAGTGCCGGAGGGTTACCGGAACCCCCCGGGGAAGTATTGGGCCTTAGTGGGCCTTGAGGGGAGAGAGAGGGCAGCAGCCAGGAGGTGGCGCGCCCCCTCCCAAGGGGAGTCCTAGTTGGACTAGGAGAGGGGGGCGCAGCCCCCTTTCCCTCTCCCTCTCCCTCTCTTTCCTTCCCCCCCTTCTTTCCTAGTAGGACTAGGAAAGGGGAGTCCTACTCCTACTAGGAGGAGGACTCCCCCTCTCTCCTTGGCGCGCCTAGGGCAGCCGGCCTCCCCCTTGCTCCTTTATATACGGGGGCAGGGGGCACCTAAGGGCACACTTGATATACGATATTTTAGCCGTGTGCGGTGCCCCCTCCACCATATTACACCTCGATAATACCGCTGCGGAGCTTAGGCGAAGCCCTGCGTCGGTGGAACATCATCATCGTCACCACGCCATCGTGCTGACGAAACTCTCCCTCAACACTCGGCTGGATCGGAGTTCGAGGGACGTCATCGAGCTGAACGTGTGTAGAACTTGGAGGTGCCGTAGGTTCGGTACTTGATCGGTCGGATCGTGAAGACGTACGACTACATCAACCGCGTTGTAATAACGCTTCCGCTGTCGGTCTACAAGGGTACGTGGACAACACTCTCCCCTCTCGTTGCTATGCATCACCATGATCTTGCGTGTGCGGAGGAAATATTTTGAAATTACTACGTTCTCCAACAGTGGTATCAGAGCCTGGTTTTATGCGTTGATGCTATGCACGAGTAGAACACAAGTGAGTTGTGGGCGATATAAGTCATACTGCTTACCAGCATGTCATACTTTGGTTCAGCGGTATTGTGAGATGAAGCGGCCCGGACCGACATTACGCGTACGCTTACGCGAGACTGGTTTCACCGTTCGGAGCACTCGTTGCTTAAAGGTGACTGGCGGGTGTCTGTCTCTCTCACTTTAGTTGAACCGAGTGTGGCTACGCCCGGTCCTTGTGAAGGTTAAAACAGCACCAACTTGACAAACTATCGTTGTGGTTTTGATGCGTAGGTAAGAACGGTTCTTGCTAAGCCCGTAGCAGCCACGTAAAACTTGCAACAAGAAAGTAGAGGACGTCTAACTTGTTTTTGCAGGGCATGTTGTGATGTGATATGGTCAAGACATGATGTGATATAATTTGTTGTATGAGATGATCATGTTTTGTAACCGAGTTATCGGCAACTGGCAGGAGCCATATGGTTGTCGCTTTATTGTATGAGATGCAATCGCCATGTAATAGTTTTACTTTATCACTAAGCGGTAGCGATAGTCGTAAAAGCAAGTAGTTGGCGAGACGACAACGATGCTACGATGGAGATCAAGGTGTCGCGCCGGTGACGATGGTGATCATGACGATGCTTCGGAGATGGAGATCACGGGCACGGTGCTTTGGAGATGGAGATCACAAGCACAAGATGATGATGGCCATATCATATCACTTATATTGATTGCATGTGATGTTAATCCTTTATGCATCTTATCTTGCTTTGTTTGACGGTAGCATTATAAGATGATCTCTCACTAAAATTTCAGGATAAAAGTGTTCTCCCTGAGTATGCACCGTTGCGAAAGTTCTTCGTGCTGAGACACCACGTGATGATCGGGTGTGATAGGCTCTACGTTCAAATACAACGGGTGCAAAACAGTTGCACACACGGAATACTCAGGTTAAACTTGACGAGCCTAGCATATGCAGATATGGCCTCGGAACACGGAGACCGAAAGGTCGAGCGTGAATCATATAGTAGATATGATCAACATAGTGATGTTCACCATTGAAACTACTCCATCTCACGTGATGATCGGACATGGTTTAGTTGATTTGGATCACGTAATCACTTAGATGATTAGAGGGATATCTATCTAAGTGGGAGTTCTTAAGTAATATGATTAATTGAACTTAAATTTATCATGAACTTAGTACCTGATAGTATCTTGCTTGTCTATGTTAATTGTAGATAAATGGCCCGTGCTGTTGTTCCGTTGAATTTTAATGCGTTCCTTGAGAAAGCTAAGTTGAAAGATGATGCTAGCAATTACACGGACTGGGTCCATAACTTGAGGATTATCCTCATTGCTGCACAGAAGAATTACGTCCTGGAAGCACTGCTAGGTGCCAGGCCTCCTGCAAGAGCTACGCCAGAAGTTATGAACGTCTGGCAAAGCAAAGCTGATGACTACTCAATAGTTCAGTGTGCCATGCTTTACGGCTTAGAACCGGGACTTCAACGACGTTTTGAACGTCATGGAGCATATGAGATGTTCGAGGAGTTGAAGTTAATATTTCAAGCAAATGCCCGGATTGAGAGATATGAAGTCTCCAATAAGTTCTATAGCTGCAAGATGGAAGAGAATAGTTCTGTCAGTGAGCATATACTCAGAATGTCTGGGTATAATAATCACTTGATTCAACTGGGAGTTGAACTTCTGGATGATTGCGTCATTGACAGAATTCTTCAATCACTACCACCAAGCTACAAGAGCTTCGTGATGAACTATAACATGCAAGGGATGGATTAGACAATTCCCGAGCTCTTCGCAATGCTAAAGGCAGCGGAGGTAGAAATCAAGAAGGAGCATCAAGTGTTGATGGTCAGTAAAACCACCAGTTTCAAGAAAAAGGGCAAAGGGAAGAAGAAAGGGAACTTCAAGAAGAACAGTAAGCAAGTTGCTGTTCAGGAGAAGAAATCCAAGTCTGGACCTAAGCCTGAAACTGAGTGCTTCTACTGTAAGCAGACTGGCCACTGGAAGCGGAACTGCCCCAAGTATTTGGCGGATAAGAAGGATGGCAAGGTTAACAAAGGTATATGTGATATACATGTTATTGATGTGTACCTTACTAATACTCGCAATAGCACCTGGGTATTTGATACTGGTTCTGTTGCTAATATTTGCAACTCGAAACAGGGGCTACGGATTAAGCGAAGATTGGCTAAGGATGAGGTGACGATGCGCGTGGGAAATGGTTCCAAAGTCGATGTGATCGCCGTCGGCACGCTACCTCTACATCTACCTTCGGGATTAGTTTTAGACCTCAATAATTGTTATTTGGTGCCAGCGTTGAGCATGAACATTATATCTGGATCTTGTTTAATGCGAGACGGTTATTCATTTAAATCAGAGAATAATGGTTGTTCTATTTATATGAATAATATCTTTTATGGTCATGCACCCTTGAAGAGTGGTCTATTTTCAATGAATCTCGATAGTAGTGATACACATATTCATAATGTCAAATCCAAAAGATGCAGAGTTGATAATGACAGTGCAACTTATTTGTGGCACTGCCGTTTGGGTCATATCGGTGTAAAGCGCATGAAGAAACTCCATACTGATGGAATTTTGGAATCACTTGATTTTGAATCACTTGGTACTTGCGAACCATGCCTTATGGGCAAGATGACCAAAAGACCGTTCTCCGGAACTATGGAGAGAGCAACAGATTTGTTGGAAATCATACATACAGATGTATGTGGTCCGATGAATATTGAGGCTCGTGGCGGATATCGTTATTTTCTCACCTTCACAGATGATTTGAGCAGATATGGGTATATCTACTTAATGAAACATAAGTCTGAAACATTTGAAAAGTTCAAAGAATTTCAGAGTGAAGTTTAAAATCATCGTAACAAGAAAATAAAATTCCTACGATCTGATCGTGGAGGAGAATATTTGAGTTACGAGTTTGGCCTAGATTTGAAACAATGCGGAATAGTTTCGCAACTTACGCCACCCGGAACACCACAGCGTAATGGTGTGTCCGAACGTCGTAATCGTACTTTATTAGATATGGTGCGATCTATGATGTCTCTTACTGATTTACCGCTATCGTTTTGGGGTTATGCTTTAGAGACGGCTGTTCACTCTAAATAGGACACCATCGAAATCCGTTGAGACGACGCCTTTTGAACTATGGTTTGGCAAGAAACCAAAGTTGTCGTATCTTAAAGTTTGGGGTTGCGATGCTTATGTGAAGAAACTTCAACCTGATAAGCTTGAACCCAAATCGGAGAAATGTGTCTTCATAGGATACCCAAAGGAGACTGTTGGGTACACCTTCTATCACAGATCCGAAGGCAAGGTATTCGTTGCTAAGAATGGATCCTTTGTAGAGAAGGAGTTTCTCTCGAAAGATGTGAGAGGGAGGAAAGTAGAACTTGATGAGGTAACTGTACCTGCTCCCTTATTGGAAAGTAGATCATCGCAGAAATCAGTTTCTGCGACACCTACACCAATTAGTGAGGAAGTTAATGATAATGATCATGAAACTTCAGATCAAGTTACTACTGAACCTCGTAGGTCAACTAGATCAAGATCCGCACCAGAGTGGTACGGCAATCCTGTTCTGGAGGTCATGTTACTAGACCACGATGAACCTACGAACTATGAAGAAGCGATGGTGAGCCCAGATTCCGCAAAATGGCTTGAAGCCATGAAATCTGAGATGGGATCCATGTATGAGAACAAAGTATGGACTTTGGTTGACTTGCCCGATGGTCGGCAAGCCATTGAAAATAAATGGATCTTCAAGAAGAAGACTGACGCTGATGGTAATGTTTCTGTCTATAAAGCTCGACTTGGTGCGAAAGGTTTTTGACAAGTTCAAGGGATTGACTACGATGAGACCTTCTCACCCGTAGCGATGCTTAAGTCTGTCCGAATCATGTTAGCAATTGCCGCATTTTATGATTATGAAATTTGGCAAATGGATGTCAAAACTGCATTCCTGAATGGATTTCTGGAAGAAGAGTTGTATATGATGCAACCGGAAGGTTTTGTCGATCCAAAGGGAGCTAACAAAGTGTGCAAGCTCCAGCGATCCATTTATGGACTGGTGCAAGCCTCTCGGAGTTGGAATAAACGCTTTGATAGTGTGATCAAAGCATTTGGTTTTATACAGTCTTTTGGAGAAGCCTGTATTTACAAGAAAGTGAGTGGGAGCTCGATAGCATTTCTGATATTATATGTGGATGACATATTACTGATTGGAAATGATATAGAATTTCTGGATAGCATAAAGGGATACTTGAATAAGAGTTTTTCAATGAAAGACCTCGGTGAAGCTGCATATATATTAGGCATTAAGATCTATAGATATAGATCAAGACGCTTAATTGGACTTTCACAAAGCACATACCTTGACAAAGTTTTGAAGAAGTTCAAAATGGATCAAGCAAAGAAAGAGTTCTTGCCTGTACTACAAGGTGTGAGATTGAGTAAGACTCAATGCCCGACCACTGCAGAAGATAGAGAGAAGATGAAAGATGTTCCCTATGCTTCAGCCATAGGCTCTATCATGTATGCAATGCTGTGTACCAGACCTGATGTGTCCCTTGCTATAAGTTTAGCAGGGAGGTACCAAAGTAATCCAGGAGTGGATCACTGGATAGCGGTCAAGAACATCCTGAAATACCTGAAAAGGACTAAGGATATGTTTCTCGTTTATGGAGGTGACAAAGAGCTCATCGTAAGAGGTTACGTTGATGCAAGCTTTGACACTGATCCGGACGATTCGAAAATGCAAACCGGATACGTATTTACACTGAACGGTGGAGCTGTCAGTTGGTGCAGTTCTAAGCAAAGTGTCGTGGCGGGATCTACGTGTGAAGCGGAATACATAGCTGCTTCAGAAGCAGCAAATGAAGGAGTCTGGATGAAGGAGTTCATATTCGATCTAGGTGTCATACCTAGTACATCGGGACCAATGAAAATCTTTTGTGACAATACTGGTGCAATTGCCTTAGCAAAGGAATCCAGATTTCACAAGAGAACCAAGCACATCAGAAGACGCTTCAATTCCATCCGGGATTTAGTCCAGGTGGGAGACATAGAAATTTGCAAGATACATACGTATCTGAATGTTGCAGACCCGTTGACTAAGCCTCTTCCACGAGCAAAACATGATCAGCACCAAGACTCCATGGGTGTGAGAATCATTACTGTGTAATCTAGATTATTGACTCTAGTGCAAGTGGGAGACTGAAGGAAATATGCCCTAGAGGCAATAATAAAGTATTATTTATTTCCTTATATCATGATAAATGTTTATTATTCATGCTAGAATTGTATTAACCGGAAACATAATACATGTATGAATACATAGACAAACAGAGTGTCACTAGTATGCCTCTACTTGACTAGCTTGTTAATCAAAGATGGTTATGTTTCCTAGACATAGACATGAGTTGTCATTTGATTAACGGGATCACCTCATTAGGAGAATGACGTGATTGACTTGACCCATTCCGTTAGCTTAGCACCCGATCGTTTAGTATGTTGCTATTGCTTTCTTCATGACTTATACATGTTCCTATGACTATGAGATTATGCAACTCCCGTTTACCAGAGGAACACTTTGTGTGCTACCAAACGTCACAACGTAACTGGGTGATTATAAAGGTGCTCTACAGGTGTCTCCAAAGGTACTTGTTGGGTTGGCGTATTTCGAGATTAGGATTTGTCACTCCGATTGTCGGAGAGGTATCTCTGGGCCCACTCGGTAATGCACATCACTATAAGCCTTGCAAGCATTGTGACTAATGAGTTAGTTGCGGGATGATGTATTACGGAACGAGTAAAGAGACTTGCCGGTAACGAGATTGAACTAGGTATCGAGATACCGACGATCGAATCTCGGGCAAGTAACATACCGATGACAAAGGGAACAACGTATGTTGTTATGCGGTCTGACCGATAAAGATCTTCGTAGAATATGTGGGAGCCAATATGGGCATCCAGGTCCCGCTATTGGTTATTGACCGGAGAGGTGTCTCGGTCATGTCTACATAGTTCTCGAACCCAAAGGGTCCGCACGCTTAAAGTTACGATGATAGTTATATTATGAGTTTATATGTTTTGATGTACCGAAGGTTGTTCGGAGTCCCGGATGTGATCACGGACATGACGAGGAGTCTCGAAATGGTCGAGACATAAAGATTGATATATTGGACGACTATATTCGGACATCGGAAGTGTTCCGGAGAAGTTTCGGATTAAACCGGAGTGCCGGAGGGTTACCGGAACCCCCCGGGGAAGTATTGGGCCTTAGTGGGCCTTGAGGGGAGAGAGAGGGCAGCAGCCAGGAGGTGGCGCGCCCCCTCCCAAGGGGAGTCCTAGTTGGACTAGGAGAGGGGGGCGCAGCCCCCTTTCCCTCTCCCTCTCCCTCTCTTTCCTTCCCCCCTTCTTTCCTAGTAGGACTAGGAAAGGGGAGTCCTACTCCTACTAGGAGGAGGACTCCCCCTCTTTCCTTGGCGCGCCTAGGGCAGCCGGCCTCCCCCTTGCTCCTTTATATACGGGGGCAGGGGGGCACCTAAGGACACACTTGATATACGATATTTTAGCCGTGTGCGGTGCCCCCCTCCACCATATTACACCTCGATAATACCGCTGCGGAGCTTAGGCGAAGCCCTGCGTCGGTGGAACATCATCATCGTCACCACACCGTCGTGCTGACGAAACTCTCCCTCAACACTCGGCTGGATCGGAGTTCGAGGGACGTCATCGAGCTGAACGTGTGTAGAACTTGGAGGTGCCGTAGGTTCGGTACTTGATCGGTCGGATCGTGAAGACGTAAGACTACATCAACCGCGTTGTAATAACGCTTCCGCTGTCGGTCTACGAGGGTACGTGGACAACACTCTCCCCTCTCATTGCTATGCATCACCATGATCTTGCGTGTGCGTAGGATTTTTTTTGAAATTACTACGTTCTCCAACAGCGAGGTGCCCCTTGCATAGATATCTTCGCTCCTTGGGAGCCAGCCTAGCGAGGCCGCCCCCAGGGAGGTCTTGGTGTCATCCGCCTCGTGAGGCTTGGCTCCTCGCGAGGGTCTTTAGTTGTTGTTGTTGAAGTTGGGCCGTATCGGGCCATTGGTGGAGCCATGTCGTGGGCCGCAGGCAAGCAAGTCTGGGTACCCCCATTCCTAGGACGCCGACGGTTTCGAAACTTTCATGGTCTTCAAAATCCATCCTCTCCAAGACATAGTGTCTTGCATGGCATGGGATAAGCTAGTCGAATAGTAAAAGATGAAAATTACATGTTGAAATAGTTGAAGTTGTGCTTAATTACAAAAAACACTTGTCATCATTGCGTACCGTTTCAACATCGAAGGTCTCCTGGAGCTTAATGTTGAAGCGCCGACCTTCGCCCAGGTGAGGCCTGTCGCACAGACCCCGGTCGTCGTTGCACCAGTCGCACTCCCCCAGGAGACTTTCGTTGTCGATGCCGACATTTCCTAGGTTCATAATTCAAAGATTAAACTTGTACAATTAAATATATGTACAACAAAAACTAAATTAGATCATTATTATTCATCACGGGTTGACTATCTATCCGCCGAGTCTTTTTCTTGAATACTCTCAACTCGCGTGCTGTATACATTTGACCGTTGGTGATGATCGCTCCTCTTTTCGTCCCCGAGTGCATTACACCAAAATGTCTAGCACACGGGAACGAAGGAGAAGCGACCCCCACGACAACAGTCGGGATTTTTCGTCCTGTCATATGTGGTGGAGACTCTCACTCACTGATTCCTCTCTGACATTTGCGACATCGGTGATGGTCGTTACTCCTCCTTCCCCTAGTGCATAACAAAGGTCTAGCACCCGGAGAAGAAGGAGAAACGACCCCCACGACAACAGTCGGGATTCTGCGTCCTCTCTCATATATGGTGGATACACTCCCTCACTGATTTTTCGACCGTCGGTGATGGAGCCTCGACAGACTTAAAGTCAACCCGAAATATCGTTTAATTAATTTTTTAGAAAATCCAGGCCACTCGATATTTCCTACATACTCTAGCACAAGTCATGCCCGAATTCACGGAAAAATCCGGCATGACCTTTGCTAAAAAAGGACATATGGAGCGCCTGAAATTTGCCGGAACGGAAATTAGTCAACACTCCAGCAAAACATAGGCCACTCGGAGGTGTAACCTGCAAACATCGTCGGCCACTTGGGCAAGCACATATCCTATTTGAGCAACACAAGATATACATGTTTATATCTACATCATATGAGCATTCAAACTTGATGGTCATTGCATTTCAAGATTTGGCAGGTCTCACCTCGAGGTCGGAGGGGGTCGGTGACGGGGACGACGGCGGTGATGATGGAGGGGCTCCTTGATTTCTGCAAAAACAAAAACCCTATAAGCATAGTGCTCTCCAATTTGAGAATTCAAAGTAGGAGTAGTTTTCCAATTTGAGCATTCAATAAGCAAAACCAAATCGTAAAATAAATTAGTATTCAAATTAGCATGCATTCAATAAGCAAAACTAAATCATCTCTTTCATCCGTACATCGTCAAATATTATCACTAATACATCTCGAATAGCATCATACATATAACATCACTAATACAGCTAGAACCCTAACGAACGACGGGTATCAGCGCGGGCGGTGGACACCCAAAGAGAAGGAACCATCACAGGATCATAGCTCCAGTGAAATCCCTGAAGAACCTTCCAGGTATTGGAGAACCTGCCCTCCAACGCAACCATGTAGCGATGGACGTGCTCGTCATCCTCGCTGACACGATGAAGTACCACCTCCGCGGGGTCCTCAAGCCTCCGCACCGTCACTGGCCCATGCGACCGCCGCCAAACAAGGTTCGGGTCAACAATGGGCTGGCTCCTCACCAAGCTGCGCCCCCCGGAAGGTAGCACCTCCTAGTACTAGCCCGGCGGAGCCCAGTCCCGGACATGGCCCCTCTGATCAAGCAGGCCTCCTTCGCCGAGTCGACGACGAGGATGCGGGATAGGCATCATCGACGTCGATGCGGGAATAATTGCTTTAACTAAAAAAACAACAAATGTGACATGTTCAAAATATGACATGCCCACTTCAAAACGAATGAACCTAGAATTCTGTTAAATACACCTAAAACACCTAAATTCTATTAACTACACCTAATTGAAAACCTACATTTTGAACATGATTCGATCCTAACTAGGGTTTATACTACATTATTCTAAGATTAAACACCTAAAATACCTACATTAAATTAACAACATGGGGTGGCTGGTCTCACCTCGATCGAGGTCGGAGGTGGTTGGTGACGGGGACGACGGCGGGGATGATGCAGGGGATCCTTGATTTCTGCAAAAACAAAATATAAACAAAAACATTATTATCCTCATCTTAGGACTTAGTGAAAAACCTAAATCAAAATATAAACAAAAACTATACTTATTCAAATTTTCTAAAATTTTCATATATTTTCTTCTATTCAAATTTACTTATTCAATTTTTCTAAAAATTTCCTATTCTATTCAAAAGACCTACATTTACTTATTCTTTTCAATTTCATATTTTATTCTATTCAAATTACTTATTCAAATTTGAGGGGGAGGAGGAGAGAGCAAGAGGGGGAGGAGGAGGGGGTCGCCGGAGAGGGAGGAGGGGGCCACCAGAGAGGGAGGAGGAGGGGGAGGAGGAGGGAGGGACCTTGGGGGCAGGAGGATGATGGTGGAGGAGGAGGAGGGACGGAGGGAGGACAACGACGGCGACGACGACGGAGGCGGCAGAGGCGATGAGAGAGTGTGAGGAGGAGGAGGGAGGAGGAGGGGAGGAGGAAGGAGGGACCTTGGGGGGAGGAGGATGGCGACGACGGAGGAGGACGGTGGCGACGGAGGAGGACGGCGGCGACGGCGACGGAGGCGACAAAGGTGATGAGAGAGTGTGAGGGGGAGAGTGAGAGGACGCGCGCGGGCCGGTTTGGATAAGGGCCCTTAGTGGTAGCGCTTGTCCATAGAAAGCGCTACTGCTAAAATCTATAGCAGTAGCGCTCTGTGTAAAAACGCGCTATTGCTAAAATCTATAGCAGTAGCGCTCTCTGTAAAAACACGCTACTGCTAACGCTTAGCATGTAAAAAATTTCAAAAATACATTGGTCATCAATGATCTTTTTGTGTAGAATCTAAATTGTCAATAGGAATCTTCTCCGGTTTAAGAACCAGCGAAGATTCCTATTGCGGCCACAGATCCTACACATAGAGTTCAATGAAGACCAAGTGGTTGTGATGGTTTGAGAAGCACCATATTTAAGGTGGTAAAAATTCTGTTCGTGGAGCGAGGCGGGACTAAATTTTGGTCTTATTAGGAGGTACTGAATTTATCAGTAGCGCTGGTCAGGGAAAAAGCGCTATTGCTAAGATCAATAGTAGTAGCGCTTTCTATGCATGAGCGCTACTAGTATCCCTAGCATACCTGGAACGGTCTATCAGTTTTAGTAGTAGCGCGTTTTCTAGCTCCAGCGCTACTGCTATGCTCATATTAGCAGCGCTCGTACTTCCCAAGCGCTACTGCTATTTAGCAGCAGTGCTTCTTTTGTAAAAGCACTACTGGTGAGCTCCTATGTATAAGCATTTCCCTAGTAGTGTATAGTAGTTTCCCGCCTTTAACAGGCCGAGTAAAGTTCTAGCCAGCTGGGCCAGAGAATACCATGGGCTTTTAACAGGCTAAAACCTAGATTGGGCTAGCGCTGAGCCGAAAAATTCACGGGCCAATACAGGCCGAAACTGCCTAAGGCCCATGTTTGGCCCAAATAGGACAATCAGTTAACAGGCCAAAATATATCTCGGGCCTGTTTGGCCCAATAAAATTATGGGCTTTAAGCAGGCCAGTATCCACGCGGGCCATAGGCCCAAAAGTGTCACAGGCCATTATCAGATGGGCTGTAAGCACGATGGATTCAACGCTGGCTGTAATTAGGCCCAATTGTTACACGGGCCATTAATAGGCCGATAGGCCAGTTCGGCTAAGATTTATCCACGAAGACTACGGGCCGTTAAGAGGCCTAAAGTTACTTCGGACAAGAAATAGCCCAGTTTATGCATGGGCCGTTAAATGGCCTAAAGTTAAACCGGGCCGACAACGTCCCAGATGCACCACGGGCCGCTAACAAACCGAAACTATTATCGGGCCGAACTAGTAAACGGGCATTTAATAGGCTGGAATACAAACATGTCTTAGAATGGGCCCAAAAGAACAGTGGCCTGTTAACGGGCATGATCCGATATGGGCCGTAATTTGGCCCAAAACACGGCAGGCTGTGAACGGGCCTGATCTGGTATGGGCCTCAATTTGACCCAAAACATGGCAGGCTGTTAACGGGCCAGCCCACGAGTGTCTAAAAAAACATGGTGGGCCTTTCACTGGGCCGACCATTTACCTAAAATGGGCCACTGTTGGCCTGTGGCATGTGTCGACATATCATAGGCGTCTTCCATCCATTGTAGGAATGACATCTGTCCCAACGATTAGCTGACACGTGCATTATCCGGCGAATGAGAATTTTACACGTGGAAAATCCCCATTGGTCGGGGCTGTTAACGGGTTATCGGATCCAAACCGGAACCCGATAGCTTAACGGCGACCCGTTACGGTGGATGCCACGTGTCGGTCACCCTTGACGAAAGCACTTCCATGACGTGGCATTTATCGTCATGGAAGTGGACACTTCCGTGATGATAATTTTGATAATGTCATGGAACACTTCTACGACAGCACAGGTATGACTATCTTGATTCTGTCATAAAATCGTCATGGATGTACATGCATGACAGAAAATGTGACCTACTATGACAAACACGTATCATCACAGAAGTGTATTTTTTTGTAGTGTACATACGTGTCATGTCCCCTTCTGTCACTGAGATTGAGCACCGTAAGATCGAACCCATCACAAAGCACCTCTTCCCATGGCAAGAAAAATCGATCTAGTTGGCCTAACTAAACCAAAGATTCGAAGAAGAAATACGAGGCTATAAGCAATCATGCATATAAGGGATCAAAACTCAAATAAATTTCATGGATAAAATAGAACTGATCATAACTCAAAGTTCATCGGATCCCAACAAACACACCACAAAAAAGAGTTACATCAAATAGATCTCCAAGAGATCATTGTATTGAGAATCAAGAGAGAGAGAGAGGAAGCCATCTAGCTACTAACTACGGACCCCGAAGGTCTACAATGAACTATTCACGCATCATCGGAGAGGCACCAATGAGGATGATGAATCCCTCCGTGATGGTGTCAAGATTGGATCTGGTGTTTCTGGAACTTGCGGCAGCTGGAATTGTATTTCATCGACTCCCCTAGGGTTTTTGGATTTTCGTGGTATTTATAGAGCAAAGAGGCGATGCGGGAGGCGGCCAAGGTGGGCACAACCCACTAGGGCGCGCCTGGGCTCCCAGGCGTGCCCAGATGGGTTGTGCTCCCCTCGGAGCCCCACTCTGGTATTTCCTTGGCGCATCGTGTGTCTTCTGGTCCAGAAAAAATCTCCAAAAAGTTTCGCTGCGTTTGGACTCCGTTTGGTATTGATTTTCTACGAAGTAAAAAACAAGCAAAAACAGCAACTGGCACTGGGCACTATGTCAATAGGTTAGTCCCAAAAAATGATATAAAGTTGCTATAAATGATTGTAAAACATCCAAGAATGATAATATAACAGCATGGAACTATCAAAAATTATAGATACGTTGGAGATGTATCAGGCAACATT
Organism: Triticum aestivum; assembly: GCF_018294505.1. Classification (NCBI taxonomy): domain Eukaryota; kingdom Viridiplantae; phylum Streptophyta; class Magnoliopsida; order Poales; family Poaceae; genus Triticum; species Triticum aestivum. Next base: position 274,668,745 of record NC_057805.1, read on the forward strand.
ACCGTTCCCTTCATCATTATCCTCATTCTCATCAACATCAACATCATCATCAAGAGATATATTGGGATTCAAAGTAGGAGATACCTTCAAAGCCTTGGCCATAAGGCAAAAGTGAGAAGTAATAGATGACGATATAAGATCCCTTGAAGCACCATTCAAGACCACATCTTGTTCCATGGAGTGCTGGGTTTCCTCTACATTGTTAGTACAACAACTCGAGGAAATACATGCATTTTATCATGGAAACAAGATATAGCAAGCATATCATCATGAGATTTAGTCAAGCAATTTCTACATGATATGCAAGAACTATTAACACACGGATGTGAAACATTTGGAGTGCTCGAAGTGTTAAAGTCCAAAGATGAAGTATTGCAATAAGATGGTGATGAAGGATCATCAACAATAAGCCCACTATCATCATTGCAGTGAACACCACTACTCACCATATAATTACCTTATGGAAATCCACATGTAGGTGAAGTAGAACAAGTTGAGAACACAACATGACCGGAGGTGGAGGGAGAACAATAATCCCCACAAATCTTGGACGCACCATATTTATCTTGAAGCTTTGTCCACAACTCACGAGCATCCCGGAACGGCATGAGCTGAAATATAACTACATTTCTCAAAGCATCGAAAAGCACATTAGAAGCTTGAGCATTGAGATAAGAGTTTTTATCATCCTCTAAATATAACTTTTGTCGGTGCTTTGGAGGAGAAAACCCCATATCTATAATTCGCTCTAAATTCGGGTCCATGACCCTAAAGAGACTAAGCATGTGAATTCCCCAAACATCAAAATTTGTGCCATCGAAACTAAGAGTGTCAGAGAATCCTAATCCCCTAGTCGACATCTTTATTCTCTATGCAGTTAAGCCTAATAATGAGAGATGAGGCTCTGGTACCAATTGAAAGATCGTGGATGTTGCCTAGAGGGGGCGTGAATAGGCACTTTAAAATAATTACGGTTTAGGCTTGAAGAAATGCGAAATAAACCTAGCGGTTAATTTGTCAAGCACAAAACCTACAACAACTAGGCTCACCTATGTGCACCAACAACTTATGCTAAGCAAGATAAACAACTAAGTGATAGCAAGATATATGACATGAAACACTATCACAAAGTAAAGTGCATAAGTAAAGAGCTCGGGTAAGAGATAACCGAGGCACGCGGCGACGACGATGTATCCCAAAGTTCACACCCTTGTGGGTGCTAATCTCCATTTGGAGTGGTGCGGAGGCACAATGTTCCCCAAGAAGCCGCTAGGGCTGCCGTAATCTCCTCACGCCCTTGCACAATGCAAGATGTCGTGATTCCACTAAGGGACCCTTGAGGGCGGTCACGAAACCCGTACAAATGGCAACCCTTGGGGCAGTCACCAAACCCGTACACTTTGGAAACCCTTGGGGCGATCACCAGAACCCGTACAAATAGCTTGGGGCAATCTCCACAACCTAATTGGAGACTCCGACACTTGCCCGGAGCTTTCCATCACAATGATTGAGCTCTGAGGCACCACCAACCGTCTGGGCGCCCAAGCACCCAAGAGGAACAAGCTCTAGGGTACCAAGAACCCAAGAGTAATAAGCTACTCAACTTCACTTCCACGTATCACCGTGGAGAACTCAAACTGATGCACCAAATGCAATGGCAAGGGCACACGGAGTGCCCAGGTCCCTCACTCTCAAATCCCACCAAAGCAATGAACACTATGGAGAAAAATGAGAGGAAGAACAAGAATGAGAGCACCAAGAACTCCAAGATCTATATCCAAGGGGTTCCCCTCACATAGAGGAGAAAGTGATTGGTAGGAATGTGGATCTAGATCTCCTCTCCCCCCCCCCAAGACTAGAAAGAATCCATGGAGGGATTGAGAGATAGACAAGGTCGACAATGGTGGGAAAATACGAGCTCAAAGGATAGGGTCCATTGGGGAAGAAGGCCCCCTTAAATATGCACCCCCCCCGAATCCAACCGTTATGCCCACTGGTCATGCACAAGTGGTACTACCGCTTAGCACGGCCAAAACAGCCCAACAAGATAGAAAAACACGAATAGTAGATCTGCCGAGAGGTAGTGCTGTTCTGGGGAGTAGTACTACCGCTTGAGTGGTACTATCGCTCTACTACCGCTTAGGGAAAACAGACAACAGAAACATGCACAACCCTTGATACTCAAGTGGTACTACCGCTCGGGGGAGCAGTACTACCGCTTAAGCGATACTACCGCTCTACTACTGCTTAAAGAAAACATGCACACGGACTTATCCCAAGTGGTAGTGGCCACGGTAGACCACAGTGGAAGAACCACAAGTGGTACTACCACTTGGGGGAAATAAAATTGCCCAAGTAAAACAGATGGATGCAAGTAAGACCAACACTAACAGTGCCATAACTCCTGCAAAAGGACTCTGATTTAGACAAACTCGAGCTTGATAGAAAGCTAACGACAAGGGCTGTCAAATCGCGACTACAAATCTTCAGAACTGGCAAGATAGATGTGCCTATGACATAGAGGTGTGAAACCTCCATCAGTGAAGATCCGACATAAACTCCAACAACGAAAACACAAGAGATGATGCAAACAAATTCCGTTCTCGATGAACTTGAGCTTGTCATGAAGATGACCATAAGCTGAAAAACTCACACAGAGAAAAACCAAACAAGAACCAAGAAAGATGATGCCAAAGATGCAACGGTTTGAGCTTTATATGAACGATATGATCAAGCTACTCACTTGAGAGCCCCCCTTGATAGTACGGCTTTCTATCCTATGACCTGGTGTCCCAACTAATACCATGAGACCGGTAAAATAGAAAATCTATCAAGGTCAAACCTTTCCTTGCACATAGTCCACTTGAGCTAGATGATGACGATATTGACTTCCTCAAGTTGGACCACCTTTCTTGATTGCGTTGGTTCGGTGAACACTAGATGATTGCTCCCCATACTCCACTATGGGTGAGCCACTCTTGGCCAATACTTCACAAGTCCATTGTCACCACAATAGACGACAAGCTTCAAGCATGATCTCTTCGTGATGCTCCACTTGAACTTGCACACCGCAATCTTGATGACGATCACCACTTGATGTCATCCTCCATGGGTTGTATGAGATCCTCCTCTTGACGCAAGCCCATGGAAACATACCTAACCCCACATAGAACTCTCACGTAGACCATGAGTTAGTACACAAAGCGTAATGGACAATGCTTACCATACCATGGGATCACTTGATCCCCCTCGGTACATCTTATACGGTTTGTGTATTGATCAACTTGATTCACTCTTTGACTTGGTCTTGATCAACCTTGTATCATGTCTTCTACATGACCAATCTTTTGATAATTCCTTGAATAGCACTTTGGTCATCACATAAACTCCTTGAAACCAACACATGGACTTCAAGAAATGCCTATGGACAAGTCTTTCAAATATAACTCAAGGCAACCATTAGTCCATAGAGATTGTTATCAATTACCAAAACCAAACATGGGGGCACCGCTTGTTCTTTCACCGGGAGACTCCAAATCAACAATGCATATGGGTTTGGTTTGAGGGGTGCCAGACAACTCGGACATATGGGCTGAGTTTGGAGTCTTGGGTGGCATTTTGGTCCAAGTGGCGTCTAGGTTGTCCCTGGACATATGGGGGTGGAATAGAGGATCCGGTTAGAGATGCTCTTAGAGCATTTATAGTAGAGTCACCATATCATCAGTCACCATATGAAATATGGAGATCATGATCACTATGCGCAAACACCAAGTCACCATATCTTTTCTTTTATGATCTATTTTTGTTGTATCAACTCAAAAATGCACACACTCAATTTGGGGGATCAAACACTAATTTGGAATAACATTGCATTACAAAGTGGTTACACCGGGGTATAAAAGTATATTAGCAACATTTTTTTTACTAAATTGATGACTTTTTAATGTCTTGGGAGAGGCACTAGTTGCTCCTCACCATGATGTCGGTGAATGCGCGAACGAGGCACATGCATATTTGACGAGTCGACTCATCCTGTACATGCGGCGGTGTTAAGTTCCAACGACCTCATCTTCATCCCATTCATGCATGTTGTCGTCAAGGTCAGGGACGACTTTCTCGAGAGGGAAAAGTCCCAATATGGCGCGATTTGACTCGGTGAATGTCACAATCTTCATGTCAAATGTGCGCCATCTAATGCACTCCCTCTCCATTGTCAACTTCGTCTGTTTCCCCTTGAATGGAGTTAGATTGTGTATTGCTCTCCGCATGCACCTCTTTCCCGGCGTTGATATGCTTGAAGATGTCGGCGGGGTGGATGGCCGGGGGTGTGAGCGACGTAGCGCTCACCCCATAGCTCCTTAATAGAATGGCGACGAGAGCACGTGTTGCCCGATATGAGCTATGTGGACGAGGCGTCACCTACTCCTAGGGATCCACACATACCCATTGGATACCCCAAATAGTAGAGTGTGTTGGGATTCCAATTCGAGCACCCATCGAGGGCAGGATCTTGGTGCGACCTCTAGTGCATAATGGTGATCCTGCTCCTCCTCCCTTCACGACGAGGGAGGTCACCTCCTCTGCTTGCTCCTCATCCACCATCCACTCTTCCTCCTCCGAGAGTGACACCCAGTCCGGCTGCAGGGGAAGCGGCATGGCGATGGAGAGGGAGAGGGAGAAAGTGGCTACAGGTAGTCGTGTTGGAAGTGAAGGTTGTGAGCTATTTGGCCATGGTGGCGACCTTCTCTATACCCGCGAGCACCTGGAAATGTGGCGGGAGACCGTGGATAGTTAGTAGGTGGCGGCTGCCATTAATTGACATGCTTCCTAATATATGGCCATTTGAGTGTCTGCACCTTGGCCGGGGAGAAGATTGGTTGCGCATAAGGCGGGGAGAAAGGAGGAAAACCTCCCTCCCGCACGAGCGGTTGGTGGATGGAGCTCACACCACAATGCCCCCAACATCCAAATATGGAGGTTCCCGATGAAAGTACCCTTCTGAGCTCGAGCTCAAATGAACTCTGATGAACAGTAAAATCAAAAGAAAAAAATCATTTTTTTAAATCCTGATTTTTTTGGTAAACCTTGACAAATGTTTAAGTGGTTGCAATTTGATACGTCTCCGTCGTATCTACTTTTCCAAACACTTTTGCCCTTGTTTTGGACTCTAACTTGCATGATTTGAATGGAACTAACCCGGACTAACGCTGTTTTCAGCAGAATTGCCATGGTGTTATCTATGTGCAGAAACAAAAGTTCTCGGAATGACCTAAAACTTCACGGAGATTATTTTTGGAAATAATAAAAAATACTGGCGAAAGAATCAAGGCCAGGGGGCCCGCACCCTTTCCACGAGGGTGGGGGCGCGCCTGGCGCCCCCCCTGTGCGCCCCCTGCCTCGTGGGCCCCCTGGAGCTCCACCGACCTCAACTCCAACTCCATATATTCATGTTCGGGGAGAAAAAATCAGAGAGAAAGATTCATCGCGTTTTACGATACGGAGCCGCCGCCAAGCCCTAAACTCTCGCGGGAGGGCTGATCTGGAGTCCGTTCGGGGCTCCGGAGAGGGAAATCTGTTGCCATCGTCATCATCAACCATCCTCCATTACCAATTTCATGATGCTCACCGCTGTGCGTGAGTAATTCCATCGTAGGCTTGCTAGACGGTGATGGGTTGGATGAGATTTATCATGTAATCGAGTTAGTTTTGTTAGGGTTTGATCCCTAGTATCCACTATGTTCTGAGATTGATGTTGCTATGACTTTGCTATGCTTAATGCTTGTCACTAGGGCCCGAGTGCCATGATTTCAGATCTGAACCTATTATGTTTTCATGAATATATGTGAGTTCTTGATCCTATCTTGCAAGTCTATAGTCACCTACTATGTGTTATGATCCGGCAACCCCGAAGTGACAATAATCGGGACCACTCCCGGTGATGACCGTAGTTTGAGGAGTTCATGTATTCACTATGTGTTAATGCTTTGGTCTGGTACTCTATTAAAAGGAGGCCTTAATATCCCTTAGTTTCCGCTAGGACCCCGCTGCCACGGGAGGGTAGGACAAAAGATGTCATGCAAGTTCTTTTCCATAAGCACGTATGACTATATTCGGAATACATGCCTACATTACGTTGATGAATTGGAGCTAGTTCTTTGTCACCCTATGTTATGACTGTTACATGATGAACCACATCCGGCATAATTCTCCATCACCGATCCAATGCCTACGAGCTTTTCACATATTGTTCTTCGCTTATTTACTTTTCCGTTGCTACTGTTACAATCACTACAAAACCCAAAAATATTACTTTTGCTACTGTTACCGTTACTTCCATATTACTTTGCTACTAAATACTTTGCTGCAGATACTAAGTTATCCAGGTGTGGTTGAATTGACAACTCAACTGCTAATACTTGAGAATATTCTTTGGCTCCCCTTGTGTCGAATAAATAAATTTGGGTTGAATACTCTACCCTCGAAGGCTATTGTGATCCCCTATACTTGTGGGTTATCAAGACTATTTTCTGGCGCCGTTGCCGGGGAGCATAGCTTTATTCTTTGAGTCACTTGGGATTTATATCTGTTGGTCACTATGAAGAACTTGAAAGACACGAAAACCAAAATTTATCCCTCTACTACGAGGGGTGGTAAGGAACTGCCATCTAGCTCTGCACTTGATTCACCTTCTGTTTTGAGTAAGCTTGCGACACCTAAACCTGCTTCTGCTATTAATTCTGATATGTCGCATGTTATTGATGATGCCACTTCTACTATGCATGATACTTATGATGAAACTACTTCTATGCTTGATACTACTGTGCCACTTGGTGAATTTCTTGATGAACAACTTGCTAGGGCTAGAGAGAATGAAATTATTGAAACTGATAATATTGATGAAAGTGATGATGAAGATTCTCCCCCTAGATATGAATTTCCTGTTGTGCCTGAGGGCTATGTTATGGATGAAGAAACTGCTAGAGACTTTCTTGCTTGCAATGATAGAAGTGATCTTAAGAAATTATTAGCTAAGCTGAAACAAAAAACTCTAAATGCTAGAATGAAATATGATCCTGCTTATGCTACTTCACCTATCTTTGTTACTGATAAGGATTATGAATTCTCTATCGACCCTGAGATAATTACTTTGGTTGAATCTGATCCTTTCTATGGCTATGAATCTGAAACTGTTGTGGCACATCTTACTAAATTAAATGATATAGCCACCCTGTTCACTAATTATGAGAAAACTCGCTACTACTATATCCTTAAAATATTTCCATTCTCATTAAAGGGTGATGCTAAGATATGGTTTAACTCTCTTGATCCTGGTTGTGTGCGTAGTCCCCAGGATATGATTTATTACTTCTCTGCTAAATATTTCCCTGCTCATAAGAAACAAGCTGCTTCAAGGGAAATATATAATTTTGTGCAAATTGAAGAAGAGAGTCTCCCACAAGCTTGGGGGAGGCTTCTCCAATTACTTAATGCTTTGCCTGATCATCCTCTCAAGAAAAATGAAATACTTGATATCTTTTATAATGGACTAACCGATGCTTCCAGAGACCACCTGGATAGTTGTGCTGGTTCTGTTTTCAGGGAAAGAACACCAGATGAAGCTAAAATTCTATTGAATAGTACGTTGACAAATGGAAATAATTGTACACTTCCTGAACCAACTCCTAAGCCAACTCCGAAGAAAAGGGGTGTTCTATTTCTCAGTCCTGAAGATATGCAAGAGGCAAAGAAATCTATGAAAGAAAAAGGTATAAAAGCTGAAGATGTTAAGAATTTACCTCTTGTTGAAGAAATACATGGTCTTAATTTACCGCCTGTTGAAGAAATGCATGATTTTAATCCATCACCTATTGAAGAAACACATGGTCTTGATAACCTGACAAAGGTAGTAAAGGTAAATTCTCTCTATAGATTTGATGAAAGTGATATTGATGAGGACATAGACCTAGGGTAGGGCGATAGGCCTGACCTATACGTCCTACCTAAGGTCCTTGTCCTAGAAGCAAAGAAGTTCAAGAGCAAATATAGAGGGCTCAACAAAGATGTCGAGTGCAATCCACTTGACCTACCATTCACTCGGAGATCTCTCCTTATTTAAGTCACTCGACCACTCAACCACTCAACGTGCAGAAGACCTAAAGCCACTCCGCGCGGCAACGGTCGGACGTTTACTCATAGACGTAATGATCATTTATATCACTTTATTATTGACGTTACCTGTAACGCTCTCACTTTATGTACATTGAATCCTGTGTAACGGAGGGGAGCTGGGGTCCTGGCACACTCTATATAAGCCACCCCCCTCCTCTGAGACAAGGGTTCGCACCCTCTGTAACACACACGCATATAATCCAGTCGACCGCCTCCGGGCTCTGAGACGTAGGGCTGTTACTTCCTCCGAGAAGGGCCTGAACTCGTAAAACTCTTGCGTACAACTTCTCCATAGCTAAGATCTTGCCTCTACATCCCTACCCCCCATTCTACTGTCAGACTTAGAACCACGACAGTTGGCGCCCACCTTGGGGCAGGTGTCTTAGCGACTTGTTGGAGAAGTTGCGATTTTCCCGATCCCCGTCAGCATGGTTTCAGGCGGAGGATTGGCCAAGGGCCGCAAGATCTATTTCGGCGCGCTCGTGTTCGTCGCCGACGACTCCGCTTGGCTCCAAGAAGCTCCACTCGATGTCGAGGCGCTCCCCGTCCGCGGGGCAATGCACTTTCGCGCGTACGTCCACGTCGTCCTCCTGCGGCAGCCGTCGACTCAGTATAGGTCGGCTCCGGTGGCGTCTTAACTCCCCGATGTCCGCCGGCACAAGCGTTCCGGTCGGTCGAGGCTCCAGCGGTGGGTGAGGCACGCGGTGGCTCGCCAATCGGCCACCCCCCAAGTCGCGGCAATCGAGCCCGACGAAAATCTCTACGGCCTGTTCGACTGGCTCCGTTGAGACTGCGTCCGAGTGCGACAGCAGTGACCCCACAGCGGAAGTCCTGATGGTCAACGGACCGCGCAGTCCTCCTGGCTTCCCCCGCGAGGATGGTGGCGATGGCGGAGGCGATCCGTCGCGTGCCCACGAGGAGTACCGCCCCGAGCCCCTCTCTTCGCAGCAGAGGGAAGAGCTTCGCCGCTGCAACATGGATGCACTTCACACTCCAATCGTTGGAGAAACCCCCGAGGCCCGGGCCTTGGAGGAGGTGCGCCTGGCCAACTTGGCTGAGCGCACTCGACTGGAGAATCTCCAGCACGCACTCGACGAGCGTGCTCGGCAGCGGATTCCTGAGTCCAGTCGACGACAACTTTTTCTGCCTCCTACTCAGGTATACCGAACTCCGATTCAGAATCTCACAGCTGCAGCCCGAATAGCAGAGTCGATCCAGCCCTCCCAGTCAGAAGCTGGCAGAGGTTTGATGCAGATCAGGGCTTTACTCCAGGCAGCAGGAGAACAAAACACAGCAGTATCTCAGTCGCAGAATAGGATCCATAGCAGATCCGTGGTAGCAGACACAGTCCAGTCGGCTCACAGTCCAAGATCGCCCCCGAGGCGTGAGGGACGTGGAGACCGACGAGATCTGTACAGAAACCGTGATCAGTATGATCACCGAATCGACCACGATGATCGTCGCCGAGTGCCCACGCCTCCCCCAAGGAGTGGGTCATACGCACCTCGGCAACACGATGACAGGCGCCCTCACAGTGGTGGGGAAGGACTCCAGTCGACCCCCGGGAGCCAGGCTTTGATGCGAGATCCATTCTCGTTCAAGGTTTGGTTGACAGGAACAGAGCACACAGAGATGGCCATGATAGAGATTACCCGACCGGCAGCGGGGTGCATGTTTCGGGTCCCGAGTGTTTCAGCAGAGCCATCAGAGCAGCAGTGATTCCTCCCAACTTCAGGTTGGGGACTGGAGTCAGCAAATTCACTGGTGAGTCCAAGCCTGACACTTGGCTTGAGGACTACCGAGTGGCTATGCAGATTGGTGGTGGCAATGACGAAGTGGCCATGAAGCACCTGCCTCTGATGTTAGAGGGTTCAGCCAGAGCGTGGTTGAATCAGTTAGCACCTGGCAGTATTTACAGTTGGGAAGAGCTTGCCCGAGTGTTTGCCAGAACATTTGAGGGTACATGCAAACGACCAGCAGGGCTAACTGAGCTACAGTATTGTGTGCAGAAGTCGAATGAAACTTTGATAGATTATATCCAGAGGTGGATCACGTTGCACCACACAGTGGAAAATGTGTCTGATCACCAAGCAGTTTGTGCCTTCAAGGAAGGTGTCAAGTATCGAGAATTGAATCTAAAGTTCGGTCGGACTGGAGATATGTCTCTGAGTCGAATGATGGAAATTGCCACCAAGTATGCTAATGGTGAAGAAGAGGATCGGCTCCGGAGTGGCAAGCACAAAACAGTCGCCCACGAAACCGGGGGAGGGAACTCTAGTCGGAAGCAGAAGCGCAAAGCCGAGCCAGCTTCTCCTGGAGAAACCTTGGCCGTGACTCAAGGAAAGTTCAAGGGGAAGCCCAAAGGGCCATGGAACCCCAAGAAAGTAAAAGATCAAGACGGAAATGATGTGTTGGATTTACCATGCCACATTCACATAAAAAAAGATGAGGAGGGTCATCTCATTTACCCGAAACACACCACTCGACAATGTCGGCTCCTAATCCAGCAGTTCCGAGAGAAACAGCCCAAAGAAAAGGAGAAAGAATCGGACAAAGTTGAGGATAAGGGAGAGCACGATGATGGTTACCCCCAGGTCAATTCCACTCTGATGATTTTCGCTGATGTTGAGAGCAAGAGTCAACTGAAAGTCATCAATAGAGAAGTGAACATGGTCGCTCCGGCGACGCCCAGTTATTTAAAGTGGTCCCAGACTGCCATTACATTCGACCAGTCTGATCACCCGACACACATAGCCACCCCTGGGAGGCAAGCGTTGGTGGTCGACCCAGTCGTCGAAGGCACTCGGTTGACTAAGGTTCTGATGGATGGTGGCAGTGGTCTGAACATACTGTATGCGGAGACCTTGAAAGGAATGGGTATTCCGATGTCCAGACTCAGTGAAAGCAATATGAGTTTCCATGGGGTTATTCCTGGCAAGAAGGCCGAGTCACTCGGCCAGATCGCCCTCGATGTGGTTTTCGGTGATTCCAAGAACTATCGCAAGGAAAAGTGACGTTTGAAGTCGTCGATTTCCAGAGCGCTTATCATGCTATTCTGGGCAGGCCGGCTTATGCACGTTTCATGGCTCGACCATGTTACGTTTACCTTAAATTGAAGATGCCTGGTCCTAAAGGAGTGATTACCATCACTGGCAATCGGAAGAAGGCAGAAGAGTGCTTCCAGAAGGGCTCAAAGATCGCTGATGCAAAAATGGCAGTTGTGGAATTACAGGAGTATCAAAAAAATGCAGATCCGAGTGATTTGTTGCGAGCCAAGAAGCCTGCCACGGATTCAGCATTTCAGTCGTCTGGTGAAACGAAGCCGATTCATATTCACCCGACCGATCCCAATGCTGCTCCGACTCACATCTCGACAACACTCGACTCCAAATAGGAAGAAGCGCTCATCCAGTTCCTCCGTGAGAACTAGGACATCTTTGCATGGAAACCTTCTGACATGCCAGGTGTTCCCAGGGGGTTGGCTGAGCACCGTTTGCGAGTCGACCCAAAAGTGAAACCGGTCAAAGAACACCTTCGATGGTCCGTCGTGCAGAAGAGAAAAGCAATCGGTGAAGAGGTGGCTCGACTCCTAGCAGCTGAGTTTATCTGAGAGATTTACCACTCCGAGTGGTTAGCCAATGTTGTCATGGTCCCCAAGAAGGACGACTCACTTTGCATGTGCATTGACTTCAAACATATCAATCGGGCCTGCCTGAAAGATCACTTTCCTCTCCCCCGCATCGATCAAATTGTCGACTCGACTGCAGGGTGTGAGCGCTTGTCCTTTTTGGACGCTTATTCCGGGTATCATCAGATCCGACTGTATGGCCCGATGAGATAAAAACAGCTTTCATCACTCCATTCGGGTGCTTCTGTTATGTCACCATGCCATTCGGTCTGAAGAATGCTGGAGCCACATTCATGAGGATGATTCAGAAGTGTTTACTCACTCAAATCAGTCGGAATGTGGAAGCATGTGGATGACATTGTGGTCAAGTCATGTAAAGGTTCCGACCTGTTGGCTGACCTTGCTGAAACTTTTGCAGCCACTGGACAAGTTGTCAGTACAGTACTTACGGTCGAACAGGAAGAGGAAGGAAAAGCCTATAAAGTTCAGCGCCTAGTATATTATGTTTCTGAAGTTTTGACCCCATCAAAGCAAAGATATCCACATTATCAGAAGCTTGTTTATGGGATTTATATGACCACGAAGAAGGTTGCACATTATTTCTCTGACCACTCCTTTACAGTCGTCAGCGACGCTCCATTATCAGAGATTCTGAACAACAGAGATGCAACTGGTCGAGTGGCAAAGTGGGCGATTGAACTCCTTCCCTTGGATATTAAGTTTGAGGCAAAGAAAGCTATCAAGTCCCAAGAAATAGCAGATTTCCTCGCCGAGTGGATCGAACAGCAACTGCCGACTCAAATCCACTCGGAGCACTGGACCATGTTCTTTGATGGTTCCAAAATGCTGAATGGTTCCGGTGCTGGGGTGGTACTGGTATCCCCCGAGGAGACAAGCTCAGATATGTTCTCCAGATTCACTTTGATTCCTCCAATAACGAAGCGGAATATGAAGCACTTTTGTATGGATTACGTATGGCCATCTCACTCGGTGTCCATCGCCTCATGGTCTACGGCGACTTAGATTTGGTAGTCAATCAAGTGATGAAGGAGTGGGACGTCAGAAGCCCAGCTATGACTGGTTATTGCAATGCGGTGAGGAAGTTGGAAAATAAGTTTGAGGGGTTAGAGCTCCATCATATACCCCGACTGAAAAATCAAGCAGCCGATGATTTGGCAAAGATAGGTTCCAAGAGAGAAGCCATTCCCAGCAACGTGTTTTTAGAACACATTCATACACCTTCAGTTCAAGAAGATCCTTTCACTGAAGAGCCCCCGCAGCCTAAGAGTGCCACAGATCCGACTGAAGTCGAAGTCCCAGCCGTGGTCGACCTGATCATGGAGGTTTTGGTCATCACTCCCGACTGGACAGTGCCATACATTGCGTATATCCTTAGGAAGGAACTCCCAGAGGATGAAGAAGAGGCTCGACAGATCATCTGTCGATCCAAAGCCTTCACTGTGATAAAAGGACATCTGTTCAGGGAAAGCGTAACTGGAGTCAGCCAGAAATGCATAACATCAGAAGAAGGTCGAATGATCCTCAACGACATCCACTCGGGGACCTGTGGTCACCATGCGTCCTCTCAGACCATTGTGACCAAAGCATACCGAGCTGGATTTTATTGGCCACGAGCAAATGAAATGGCGAAAGATATAGTCGACAAATGTGAAGGCTGCCAGTTTTACTCCAATATGTCCCACAAGCCTGCGTCAGCCCTGAAGACTATTCCACTCGTCTGGCCCTTTGCTGTTTGGGATTGGATATGGTTGGACCCCTGAGGACTGGTAGGAGCGGCTTCACTCATGTGCTTGTAGCAGTCGACAAGTTTACCAAATGGATTGAAGCCAAGCCTATCAAGAATCTTGAGGCCAGTACTGCCGTCAGTTTCATCAGAGAATTGACATTCAGATACGGAGTTCCGCACAACATCATCACTGACAACGGGTCAAACTTTGATTATGATGAGTTCAGAGCCTTCTGTGCTTCCCAAGGCACACGAGTCGACTATGCTTCAGTCGCCCACCCACAGTCGAATGGACAAGCAAAAAGAGCAAATGGCTTGATTCTCAAAGGACTGAAACCCCGTCTAATGCGTGATCTCAAGCACGCAGCCGGCGCCTGGGTCGATGAACTTCCATAAGTTCTTTGGGGATTGAGGACAACTCCCAATCGGTCGACTGGCCGAACTCCATTCTTTTTGGTTTATGGAGCTGAAGTTGTTCTACCAAGTGACTTGCTTCACAATGCACCCCGAGTCGAGCTCTTCTCTAAAGATGAAGTAGAACAGGCCCGACAGGACGCAGTCGATCTCCTAGAGGAGGAAAGAGAGATGGCCTTAATCCGGTCGACCATTTATCAGCAAGACTTGCGTCGATTCCACGCCAGAAACGTGAGGGGCCGAGCCTTTCAAGAGGGAGACTTGGTTCTTAGAGTGGATCAGCAGAAACCACACAAGCTCGCCCCTGCTTGGGAAGGTCCCTTCATTGTCACCAGAGTTCTCCACAATGGAGCATACCATCTTTACAATGTCGAGCATCAGAAAGACGAGCCACGGGCTTGGAACGCGGAGCTGCTCCGCCCCTTTTATACTTGAGTACTCATTCGGATGAGATGTAATAAGAAATACCTTTGTAGTTTGTTCATCAAAGACAAGAGCTTTACAGTCTTCCTAAATGGTTGTTGTTACTTTTGTTTGCGTCTGAAATCCCCCAGTGGGTGACTTTGCCGCGAATCCGTTTCGCCTAAGTTTGAAAAATCCTACCGAGTGATGAGCAAGCCTCTCACTCGGGGGCTTAGCCACGAATCCGTTTCGCCTAAGTGTAAAAAATCCGACCGAGTGGTGAGCAAGCCTCTCACTCGGGGGCTTAGCTGCAGTCCAGTACTCGCCTAAGTGTAGAAAATCCTACCGAGTGGTGAGCAAGCCTCCCACTCGGGGGCTTAGCTGCAGTCCAGTACTCGCCTAAGTGTAAAAAATCCTACCGAGTGGTGAGCAAGCCTCCCACTCGGGGGCTTAGCTGCAGTCCAGTACTCGCCTAAGTGTAAAAAATCCTACCGAGTGGTGAGCAACCCTCCCACTCGGGGGCTTAGCTGCAGTCCAGTACTCGCCTAAGTTTAAAAAATCCTACCAAGTGATGAGCAAGCCTCTCACTCGGGGGCTTAGCTGCAGTCCAGTACTCGCCTAAGTGTAGAAAATCCTACCGAGTGGTGAGCAAGCCTCCCACTCGGGGGCTTAGCTGCAGTCCAGTACTCGCCTAAGTGTAAAAAATCCTACCGAGTGGTGAGCAAGCCTCCCACTCGGGGGCTTAGCTGCAGTCTAGTACTCGCCTAAGTGTGAAAAATCCTACCGAGTGGTGAGCAACCCTCCCACTCGGGGGCTTAGCTGCAGTCCAGTACTCGCCTAAGTGTAAAAAATCCTACCGAGTGGTGAGCAACCCTCCCACTCGGGGGCTTAGCTGCAGTCCAGAACTCGCCTAAGTGTGAAAAATCCCACCGAGTGGTGAGCAACCCTCCCACTCGGGGGCTTAGCTGCAGTCCAGTACTCGCCTAAGTGTAAAAAATCCTACCGAGTGGTGAGCAAGCCTCCCACTCGGGGGCTTAGCTGCAGTCCAGTACTCGCCTAAGTGTGAAAAATCCCACCGAGTGGTGAGCAACCCTCCCACTCGGGGGCTTAGCTGCAGTCCAGTACTCGCCTAAGTGTAAAAAATCCTACCGAGTGGTGAGCAAGCCTCCCACTCGGGGGCTTAGCTGCAGTCCAGTACTCGCCTAAGTGTGAAAAATCCCACCGAGTGGTGAGCAACCCTCCCACTCGGGGGCTTAGCTGCAGTCCAGTACTCGCCTAAGTGTAAAAAATCCTACCGAGTGGTGAGCAAGCCTCCCACTCGGGGGCTTAGCTGCAGTCCAGTACTCGCCTAAGTGTGAAAAATCCCACCGACTGGTGAGCAACCCTCCCACTCGGGGGCTTAGCTGCAGTCCAGTACTCGCCTAAGTGTAAAAATCCTACCGAGTGGTGAGCAAGCCTCTCATTCGGGGGCTTAGTTGCAGTCCAGTACTCGCCTAACTGTGAAAAATCCCACCGAGTGGTGAGCAAGCCTCTCACTCGGGGGCTTAGTTGCAGTCCAGTACTCGCCTAAGTGTAAAAAATCCTACCGAGTGGTGAGCAACCCTCCCACTCGGAGGCTTAGCTGCAGTCGAGTACTCGCCTAAGTTTGGAACACATCTTTATCCGCAAGGACGATGAGGTGCAGGTCGACTGCAACCTTCTCCTCGGAGCTACGCCACAAATACAACGTACGCTCCATCCTCATCCGCAAGGACGATGAGGTGCAGGTCGACTGCAACCTTCTCCTCGGAGCTGCGCCACAAATACAACGTACGCTCCATCCTCATCCGCAAGGACGACGAGGTGCAGGTCGACTGCAACCTTCTCCTTGGAGCTACGCCACAAATACAACGTATGCTCCATCCTCATCCGCAAGGACGACGAGGTGCAAGTCGACTGCAACCTTCTCCTCAGAGCTACACCACAAGTACAACGTACGCTCCATCCTCATCCACAAGGACGATGAGGTGCAGGTCGACTGGAATCTCCTCCTCAGAGCTGCATCTCAAGTTCAAAGATTATTCCGAGTGAAGAACAAAACCCACTCGAAGACAAACGCAAGCATATTTCAAGGTAAACAAAGTTCAGATAAATCCTAAGGTTCCGGACCACATATCAAAAGTACTCGAGCATCAAGCCCGAAGAAGTTTAAAGATTACACAATCACTCGGCATTCCGAGGCAAATAAAGGTGGAGCATAATGTTTTTTGGTCACTCATCGGGAGAAGGACTGGCTGGGTCGCAGAAACTGTTAAGGTCTATGTTGTCTGCGATGCAAGTGGCAGCGTCAAGGAAAGTGTCCATAAAGGACTGGAAAGTGTGCCTTTTTGTGTTAGCAACCTTGAGCTCCGCCAGCTTGTCTTCTTTGACATCCTTGCAGTGCACTCGAACCAGAGACAAGGCGACATCAACACCGCAGCGAGTAGACGACTTTTTCCATTCTTGCACTCGGTCAGGTATTTGGTTCAGTCGAGCCATCAGAGACTCGAGATCTTGAGATAGTTCCTCCTGAGGCCAGAGTTCAGCATCAACCCGAGTCATCGCCGCCTTCAGGCGGGCAAGATAAGCAACCGCGCTGTCCATGCGAGATTCCAATCGCAGCACATACATTACGACGTCATCTTTGACTGGGCAATTTATGGGGTCGAGACCTGTCTCGACCCGCCCAGTTTCCGCTTCAAAATCTTGGCAAAGCTCTGCACAGTTGAGTAAACGGTGAGTCGACGATATGATCGGGCTTGACAGTCGACCGCAATAAGTCAGTCAATCATCAGTACCTTCAAGTTTTAGGACCAGCTTTGCAGCAAGCTGGCCCAGATAAGACTCCAACTCACCCTTCCTCGCCTTGAGGCTCCCAAGCTCGTTTGTCAGCTTGTCCTTGTCTTTCTTCAGTCGCCCGACCTCCCGATTGGCGTCAGAAACAGCAGCCTTCAGTTTGGAGTTCTCTTCTTCTAACTTGCCGACTAAAGCAAGCTTCTTGTCAGCAAGCGTCGTCTTCTCTCGTGCTTCCTTCTGTGCAGTAGCAAGATCCTGATCCTTCTTCTCCAAAGCCTGCTTCATTTTCTCTAAAGAAATAACATTCTTCAGACGGGCTTGGAGTTGACGGTTTTCACTACATACATCTGCTCGAGTGGAGTCACTCGGTTCAAAAAATGGAAAGGAAAAGTGCCAGCAGTGAGATAGACAGTTGACGATTGGTTACCTCCCATGGCAGCTACTTCATCACGAGCAGTCTTGAGAATCTTCTTGGCCAATTCCAGATCAAGGTTGAGGCTGATTTGCTGTTTGTTCATTGCAGAAAGCTGAGCCCCAAGATCACAAGATTTCTGCAGTATAAGCCATATCAGTTGGCTGGGATAAAAAAAACATCACAGTGATAGCTACTCTAAGACTACCACCGAATCAAACATTCAACGACAGTCTCGGGGACTACACCCAGTGGGTGCACTTAGCGTGCCCCCACTGGTTTGAATAAACACTCGACATGGCCTGCCCAGCGCGAGAGTTAAAAAAAAGTTCTCAGACCATAGTCGACTGCCCGCAGTCAACCACGGTCTCGGGGACTACACCCAGTGGGTGCACTTAGCGTGCCCCCACTGATTCTGGTTTCATTCGACCTGGTCCGTCCAGACCGAGTGACAAAATTTAGATTCTCATACCACAGTCGACTACCCGCAGTCAACTATGGTCTCGGGGACTACACCTAGTGGGTGCACTAAGAGTGCCCCCACTAGTTCAAAGATTCAATCCAAGACGACTCAAATTGCCTCGTACAACTTCATAACAGTCACACCCAGTGGGTGATCGGATGAGAAGTATGATCAATCAGGAATCAACTAACCTGGACATTGGTCTGCAGAGCTGCTCCGGCGTTGAAGGCCACCTGACTGGCCTCATGCACCACTTTCATTTGCCCCATCACAAGGTTCAACTGAAGAAGAGGTTCTTTGGCGGCACCCGGTGGGTCGTCCGGAGTCTGATACGCAGTGAAAAGCGATGATGGCAGAGCAGTCGGTATTGGCGCATCAGAAGTCTGAGCAGCTTATCCTGATGGGCAATTAGTCGACAGCGGGATAGCGAAAGTGACGTTGGTACGTGCCGGATCTGTCGATCGCTCGACTGCCGTCTCAGGCATCTCAGTCGACTGAGGAACCTGGACCTCAGGCGTCTTCCCGCTCAGTTCCACGTCCTTCCTCCTCCTTCCCCTCAGCGGTACTTCTTCTTCATTGTCCGGGAGCACAACAATGTCTCGTGGTGCTGCAACAGACAGAGAAAGTCAAAGAGATAGCTGACAAACAATCCAGTCGTCCAAATAAATTCGAGTCGGGTAGACTTACTGGCTTTGGAGGTAGCTGCATCGACGGTTTCCTCGTCGACTGGAGTCTTGTCGATATCCATATCGGTCGCAGTCGAGGCTGGGCTGTAAAGGTTCATCATCCACTCAGTCAGTACGAGAGAATCGGTCAGAACAAGAAAATACAAGGAGAACATTTACCCAGAAGCAACAGGAACGTCCATCTTGATTTTAGGCAGGGTCTTCTGAGCCTTCGAAGGATTGATCTTGGGCTGCTTGGTGACCTTCTCAGCCAATTCTGGAGTCAAAACCGAGCGCGCCTTTGAGATGGAGCGCTCGAGGCCACAGCCTTGCCGCGCCTGCCCGCGGGATCATGGTGCTGCTTGGATCAACGTTCGGAACGAGGTGGTGAGTCGGCTACCTCGTCGTCGTCCGACTCATCGCTCTCATCCTCATCACCGTCGGCTGGTGACTCCCACTCGCCGCTCTCCTCCGCGCTGTCCTCGCCTTCATGGTCCTGCTCCAGAGCTTGCTCGCCATTGGGCATTGAGTACATCTCTGTATAAATCTACAAAACAAGGAGCCGAGTGGAAATCAGTCGGATCAACAAACAGTCAGAAAACACATCCAAATTCAATCAAGTGTAGTGGCCAAACCTTGTCTGGCTGGTTGCTTTCGCTGAAAGGTTTGACCCTCCTGGCACCCCTGGGGTTGTCCTTGTTCCCGGTGATGCCCCTCAACCACTCGGCCACTGTTTTGGCCTCCACCTCCTCCGGATGAACCCGAGCGGTATCACCAGCCCCGGAGTACATCCACATGGAGTGGTCACGAGCTTGGAGTGGTTGAATGCGTCGACTGAGGAACACCTCCAGCAGATCCATGCCGGTGACACCTTGGTTGATCAGTTGAACTACTCTCTCGACCAACATGCCCGTCTCCGGCTTCTCCGCGGCGGTCACTTTCAACGAAGATGGAGTTTGAACACGATCAAGAGAGAAAGGGGGAACTCCAGTCGACTGGCCTGGAGTCGCAATATCCTGGCAATAGAACCAGGTCGACTGCCAGCCCCTGACCGACTCAGGAAGAGTCATCGAAGGGAAGGAACTCCTCTTCCTCTTTTGAATACCCAGACCCCCACACATCTGGATAACATGGGTTTTCTCGTCGTTCGAGTTCGCTTTCTTCACTGTTTGGGAGCGGATGGTGAAAATGTGCTTGAAGAGACCCCAGTGCGGTCGACACCCCAGAAAATTCTTGCACATGGACACGAATGCGGCAAGGTATGTGATGGTGTTGGGAGTGAAATGGTGGAGTTGAGCCCCGAAGAAATTCAAGAAACCTCGGAAGAAGGGGTGTGGAGGAAGTGAGAAACCGCGGTCGACATGGGTGGCAAGCAGAACACACTCACCCGGTTCCGGCTGTGGCTCCGTTTCCCCCTCCGGCAGCCGCGCGGACCCATGGACGATCAACCCTGACTCGGCCATATCATCCAAGTCCTCATGCTGAAGCGAGGAACGGATCCAATCTCCCTGGATCCAACCCCGCGGCAGCCCCGAGCGAGATGAAGATCCCCGATTCGTCTTCTTGCCTTTCGCCGCCCCCGTTGCCTTCTTCGCGCGGTCCAGCACCACCGTTTTCTCCTTCCCCATGGCGGCAGAGCGGAGGCGTCGAGAGTGGAGAAGTCGGATGGGGTGAAAGAGCGAGAGGAAGAAGAAGGAGAATGGGCACGCACAGTGCGGACGCCTCGGCCTCGCCGCTTTTAAAGGCCCACTTCCGAGTGGTTGACGCGTGGGTCCGGGCGATCCTGTCAAATCCCGCAATAGTCGGACACGGTATACGTGGCGAAAAAGGTGGCGCAGAAATCGAAATGTCTTGTTTATCCACTCTGCTTACCACGTCATGCTCCGACTGGCGCGCTTTCACCGAAATTTCGAATCCCGCGAAATCCGGGATCCTCTGCAACCGATCACGCCAAAGATTTCGCGTCAAAGACAACACTCGGTGGGTGAGATTATAAAAACCAATCGGCAATTCCTGAATCGATCAAGGCGACTGAAACGAAGCCGAAGTACGAACACTAGCCTCCGTTCAGAAATGAGTTCTTGAGAAAGGCAAGAGTCAAAGCAAGATCAACTTCAACCTTCTTTTCACTCAGACCTCAATCCATTCAGGGGCTAATGATGAGGACATAGACCTAGGGTAGGGCGATAGGCCTGACCTATACGTCCTACCTAAGGTCCTTGTCCTAGAAGCAAAGAAGTTCAAGAGCAAATAGAGAGGGCTCAACAAAGATGTCGAGTGCAATCCACTCGACCTACCATTCACTCGGAGATCTCTCCTTATTTAAGTCACTCGACCACTCAACCACTCAACGTGCAGAAGACCTAAAGCCACTCCGCGCAGCAACGGTCGGACGTTTACTCATAGACTTAATGATCATTTATATCACTTTATTATTGACGTTACCTGTAACGCTCTCACTTTATGTACATTGAATCCTATGTAACGGAGGGGAGCTGGGGTCCTGGCACACTCTATATAAGCCACCCCCTCCTCCGAGACAAGGGTTCGCACCCTCTGTAACACACACACACGCATATAATCCAGTCGACCGCCTCCGGGCTCCGAGACGTAGGGCTGTTACTTCCTCCGAGAAGGGCCTGGACTCGTAAAACTCTTGCGTACAACTTCTCCATAGCTAAGATCTCGCCTCTACATCCCTACCCCCCATTCTACTGTCAGACTTAGAACCACGACAGATATCCCTCGTTATAAGTCTGCCAGTCAATGCTTGGATGAGTTTGATAATTTTATTGTTAAACAAGAAAACTTCAATGCTTATGTCGGTAGACAATTGAAACATAATTCTGATATGCTTGAACACTTGGGTGATTATATGTCTAGAGTTAAAGGAGAACTTAAACTCATTAGTAAACATGCTTCTATGGTTACCACTCAAGTAGAACAAGTACTTAAAGCTCAAAATGATTTGCTCAATGAGTTGAATAGTAAGAAAAATGATAATGCTATTAGAGTTGTGACTAGAGGGGGTAAAATGACTCAGGAACCTTTGTATCCTGAGGGCCACCCTAAGAGAATTGAGCAGGATTCTCAGAGAAATAATTTAGATGCACCTAGTCCTTCTAGAAAGAAGAAAAAGAAAAATGATATGACTTTGCATGCTACTAGTGAACCTGTTGTTGACACACCTGAGAATCCTAATGATATTTCTATTTCTGATGCTGAAACACAATCTGGTAATGAACATGAACCTAGTGATAATGTTAATAATGATGTTCATTGCTCAACCTAGCAATGATAATGATGTAGAGATTGAACCTGCTGTTGATCTTGATAACCCACAATCAAAGAATCAACATTATGATAAGAGAGACTTTGTTTCTAGGAAACACGGTAAGGAAAGAGAGCCATGGGTTCAGAAACCCATGCCTTTTCCTCCCAAACCATCCAAGAAAAAGGATGATGAGGATTTTGAGCGCTTTACTGAAATGATTAGACCTATCTTCTTGCGTATGCGTTTGACTGATATGCTCAAAATGAATCCTTATGCTAAGTATATGAAAGAAATTGTTACTAATAAAAGAAAGATACCGGAAGCTGAAATTTCCGCCATGCTTGCTAATTATACTTTTAAGGGTGGAATACCAAAGAAACTTGGAGATCCAGGAGTACCCACTATACCATGCTCCATTAAAAGAAACTATGTTAAAACTGCCTTATGTGATCTTGGAGCCGGTGTTAGTGTTATGCCTCTCTCTTTATATCGTAGACTTGACTTGAATAAGTTGACACCTACTGAAATATCTTTGCAAATGGCTAATAAATCAACTGCTATACCTGTCGGTATTTGTGAGGATGTGCCTGTTGTGGTTGCAAATGTTACTATTTTAACGGACTTTGTTATTCTTGATATTCCCGAGGACGATAGTGTGTCTATTATTCTTGGAAGACCCTTTTTGAATACTGCAGGGGCTGTTATTGATTGCAACAAAGGCAATGTCACTTTTCATGTTAATGGTAATGAGCATACGGTACACTTTCCGAGGAAATAACCTCAAGTTCACAGTATAA
The DNA here is from genome assembly GCF_018294505.1 of Triticum aestivum. Lineage (NCBI taxonomy): Eukaryota > Viridiplantae > Streptophyta > Magnoliopsida > Poales > Poaceae > Triticum > Triticum aestivum. Next base: position 274,691,530 of record NC_057805.1, read on the forward strand.
ATTCTATTGGAAAAATTCCATCGATTATTATTGGAGGTTTTGAATTTCCTCTACCTACTGTCAAGAAGAAATATGATATTCTTATTATTGGGGATGTGCATATCCCCGTTGAGGTAACATAGTGTTATTCAAAAAAAATCCGGTTTCATGCGATTCGGAATGAGTTTGTTAACAAGACTTGATCAACCTTGTTAGTGGATTCCTTTTGATGAGCATGAGATGGATGAAGTTAGAAAGCACAACCTTTTGTACCCTCGTTTTACCTTCTGTTATTTAGTTGAAATAAAGTAAAAATAGTATTTTCTGTCAGTTTTTTTGAATTATCTGTGCAATAAAAAATACCCCGAAAATAAAAGTTCTCCAAATGCCCCGAAATTGAAATATGATTTTTTCTGGAATATTTGAGAATATCTGGCACTGAGAACACAACAGGGGGAGCAAGCACCTGGCCACGAGGGTCCAGGGCGCGCCCACCCCCCTGGGCGTGCCCCCTACCTCATGGGCCCATGGTGGCTCCCCTCCACTTATTCCTGCACCCACACACTCCTTCCTCCCAAAAAAATGACCAACCAGCTCAAGCACGAGTTCTAGCTCATTTTGCTGCGATTTTCGATCTCCTTGCTCAAAGCACCTCTCACAAAACTGCTTTGGAGGATTGTTCCTTGGTATGTGATTCCTCCAATGGTCCAATTAGTTTTTGTTTTAGTGCTTTATTCATTGCAAATTTGTGCTGCCTAGGTGACCATGTTCTTGAGCTTGCATGTCAAATTTATATGGTTCCAAGTAGTTCTAATGCATGATATAGTCTCTAGGCACTTGTGGGAGTAGTTGCTATCAATTTTGTTGAGCTTGGTTCACTTTTATTTGAAGTTACTAAAAATTTCAGAAAATTTCAGAAAATGATGAAGAGATTTTTGAGGGGCTCTTCGAGCCGAAGCTCGAAGGATAAGCAAAATGAAGAAGAAGGGAGGCCCAAATATAATCTGCCTCGCACCACGGAGGTTCGGCAGTGTGAATGGCCTTGTGATGATTTCTTGAGAGCAGCCGGGATTTATGATGATTTTTATGAGTTGGCTGAGAATGTAGGCCTCACCGACTTCCTCCGCGACCAACGCGAACAGTATCTCTTACTCACTAATACCTTTGTGCAAAATTTTCATTTCCATTCTAGGAGGTCACCACCTACGGTGGATTTTAATTTATATGATGAGTATAAGGAGATGACCCTTCGTGAATTTTGTGAGGTTTGCAAGTTACCCTTTTCGGGCATCATAGAGGAACCACATCTGGACGATGTGGAGGGGTTTATTGATACAATTGCTGTAGGGGAAACTAGGAAAGTTTCCGATGCAAGAATCACTAGCATACATTTTCCTGTTTTACGTTACTTTGCATTATTTGCTAGTAGATGCTTAATAGGTCGCGGAAACTCTGGCAATCTAAGTACCCCTGACATTGTTATTTTGTTCCATGCCTTGTTTCGTGATGACACATTTAGTATGGGCGCTATTGTTGCAAAGCGGTTAAATCTTAACCGTACTAAGGGCCCTATCTTGGGAGGCATCTTCACCTCGCGCCTCGCTGCATACTATAACATACCTATTAGGCATTATGAGACAGAAGAAAAGTTGCTGCCTCCGGTTTATCTAGATTATAAGAGTATGATAGCGCATAATTTTATTGTTAAGAATAGGAAAAAGGCGCTTAAGTACAAACTGTTATTTGATAAAAAACACCCTGAGACTATTACCTTGCCTGCTCCTTCCCTCTTTGACTTATCTGCAGGCAAGTATCTCGTTCCGCTGGCGGCCATCCACGCCTACCGGAACCCTACATCAGCTACAGAGCCAGAGCCGGAACCACAATTTGATCCTCCACGACAGTCTGATTACCAGTGGGATCCGGAGGCGATTGCCAACCAGTGGCAATCCGAGGCTTCTTCTCAGTACGACCCCAGTTATAACTTTGGATATCCGCCAGGCCAGCCGTGGCCATAGACCAACTTAGGCCAAAAGCCTAAGCTTGGGGGAGTACGTATTTCTCACCGACATTACATTTATGTTCACACGCTCATGCTAGTTGTCGGTGCTCATACTTTTTCACTGTAATATCCATGCTAGTTTATTTTCTTTTTATGCTTTCTTCTTGTGTGTTTGAAAAATCTTAAGAAAACCAAAAAAAATTAGTTGTAGCGTTTGGATAATTACCTTTCTTGCTGTAGTAGTAATAATTAAAAAGAAAACCCAAAAATATTTCTGTTCTTCTTTTGCTTGTTGGGAGCTTTCCCGTGGAAATAGTTTTATTTCTTTTCTTTTCTTTGGGGGTCGATAGGAGAAGACCATGATTAAATTGTTGAAGTGGCTCTTATATGCATTATTGTTGATTTAACCAAGAGCCCATATTACCTTGTCTTCTCCTTTGAATTGAATGCTCGCAGATTCCAGCTTAGTCCAATGCACGTGCACTATTATTATTATTCACATCGTCCGGTCGTGCAAGTGAAAGGCAATTATGACGATATATGATGGACTGATCGAGATGGGAGAAGCTGGTATGAACTCGACCTCTCTTGTTTTTGTAAATATGATTAGTTCATCGTTCCTGATTCAGCCTATTATGAATAAACATGTTTGTAATGACAATTAGAGATTATAGTTGCTTATGCCATGCTTAATTAGCTAGGAGTTTATAATGGTTTACCTTGCGTGCCAACATGCTATTAAAATGGTTGTGATGTGGTATGATGGGGTGGTATCCTCCCTTGAATGATTCAAGTGACTTGACTTGGCACATGTTCACACATGTAGTTGAAACAAATCAACATAGCCTCCACGATATTTATGTTCATGGTGGATTATATCCTACTCATGCTTGCACTCAATATTTATTAATTTTAATGCATGTTCATGACTGTTGTCGCTCTCTAGTTGGTCGCTTCCCAGTCTTTTTCTAGCCTTCATTTGTACTAAGCAGGAATACTGCTTGTGCATCCAATTCCTTAAAACCCCAAAGTTATGCCATATGAGTCCACTGCACCTTCCTATATGCAGTATCTACCTGCCGTTCCAAGTAAATTTGTATGTGCCAAACTCTAAACCTTCAAATGAAATTCTGTTTTGTATTCTCGAATAGCTCATGTATCAACTAGGGATGTCTGTATCTTCCATGTTAGGCGGGTTATTCTCAAGAGGACTGGACTCCGCTCCTCACTTATGAGAAAATGGCTGGTCACCGGGATGCCCAGTCCCATGCTTTAAGCAAATCAAATCAAAAAAATTGCAAACAAAACTCCCCCGGGACTGTTGTTAGTTGGAGGCACTCGTTGTTTCGAGCAAGCCATGGATTGATGCTTGTTGGAGGAGGGGGAGTATAAACTTTACCATACTGTTTGGGAACCACCTATAATGTGTGTAGCATGGAAGATATCGCCATCTCTCGGTTGTTATGTTGACAATGAAAGTATGCCGCTCAAAATATTATTTATCTCTATTTCAAAATCGAGCTCTGGCACCTCTACAAATCCTTGCTTCCCTCTGCAAAGGGCCTATCTATTTACTTTTATCTTGAGTCATCACCCTCTTATTAAAAAGCACCAGCTGGAGAGCACCGCTGTCATTTGCATCCATTACTATTAATTTATATTGGGTATGACTATGACTGGATCTCTTTTACCATGAATTACAATGTTTAGTTAGTCCTTGATCTTTAAAGGTGCTCTGCATTTATGTTTTGCGGTCTCAGAAAGGGCTAGCGAGATACCATCTTGTTATATCATATCATGATTGTTTTGAGAAAGTGTTGTCATCCGAGATTTATTATTATTGCTCGCTAGTTGATTATGCCATTGACATGAGTAAACATGAGACCTAAGAGTTATTGTGAATATGGTTAGTTCATAATCTTTGCTGAAAACTTGAATCCTGGCTTTACATATTTACAACAACAAGAGCAAACAGAGTTTGTAAAAGTTTTTCTTTATCAGTTTCAGTTTATCAACTGAATTGCTTGAGGACAAGCAAAGGTTTAAGCTTGGGGGAGTTGATACGTCTCCGTCGTATCTACTTTTACAAACACTTTTGCCCTTATTTTGGACTCTAACTTGCATGATTTGAATGGAACTAACCCGGACTGACGCTGTTTTCAACAGAATTGCCATGGTGTTATCTTTGTGCAGAAACAAAAGTTCTCGGAATGACCTGAAACTTCACGGAGATTATTTTTGGAAATAATAAAAAATACTGGCTAAAGAATCAAGGCCAGGGGCCCACACCCTTTCCACGAGGGTGGGGGGCGCGCCTGCCCCCCTGGGCGCGCCCCTGCCTCGTGGGCCCCCTGGAGCTCCACCGACCTCAACTCCAACTCCATATATTCGTGTTCGGGGAGAAAAAAATCAGAGAGAAAGATTCATCGCATTTTACGATACGGAGCCGCCGCCAAGCCCTAAACTCTCTCGGGAGGGCTGATCTGGAGTTCGTACGGGGCTCCGGAGAGGGGAATCCGTCGCCATCATCATCATCAACCATCCTCCATTACCAATTTCATGATGCTCACCGCCGTGCGTGAGTAATTCCATCGTAGGCTTGCTGGATGGTGATGGGTTGGATGAGATTTATCATGTAATCGAGTTAGTTTTGTTAGGGTTTGATCCCTGGTATCCACTATGTTCTGAGATTGATGTTGCTATGACTTTGCTATGCTTAATGCTTGTCACTAGGGCCCGAGTGCCATGATTTCAGATCTGAACATATTATGTTTTCATGAATATATGTGAGTTCTTGATCCTATCTTGCAAGTCTATAGTCACCTACTATGTGTTATGATCCGGCAACCCCGAAGTGACAATAATCGGGACCACTCCCGGTGATGACCGTAGTTTGAGGAGTTCATGTATTCACTATGTGTTAATGCTTTGGTCCGGTACTCTATTAAAAGGAGGCCTTAATATCCCTTAGTTTCCGCTAGGACCCCGCTGCCACGGGAGGGTAGGACAAAAGATGTCATGCAAGTTCTTTTCCATAAGCACGTATGACTATATTCGGAATACATGCCTACATTACATTGATGAATTGGAGCTAGTTCTGTGTCACCCTATGTTATGACTGTTACATGATGAGCCACATCCGGCATAATTCTCCATCACCGATCCAATGCCTACGAGCTTTTCACATATTATTCTTCGCTTATTTACTTTTTCGTTGCTACTGTTACAATCACTACAAAACCCAAAAATATTACTTTTGCTACTGTTACCGTTATTTCCATAGTACTTTGCTACTAAATACTTTGCTGCAGATAGTAAGTTATCCAGGTGTGGTTGAATTGACAACTCAACTGCTAATACTTGAGAATATTCTTTGGCTCCCCTTGTGTCGAATAAATAAATTTGGGTTGAATACTCTACCCTCGAAGACTGTTGCGATCCCCTATACTTGTGGGTTATCACAATTTTTCATCATGAGATCACATTTTTGAAAGGCGTGCAAAAAAAATCCAGTGCTCCAAAATGCTTTTGAAAGTAGCATTTTTGGAGCATCATCACGAGATCACATTGTACCGTTCATCCAAGCTCATTTAAGCTCAAGCTCAGATACTCTACATCTGGCTCGCAGGCTCTATACAAAACATCCTTCATAAATTACGGCGACTCAAGGCCATACGACTCTGCTAGTGTTCGTCTTTTCACAAAATCATAGTGGTGATTATTGTGGCGATTGGGCCAAAACGATGACTCTCCTAAAATTGCTTTTATATAGAGTACATCTCAAATACTGAATCTAGAAATGGCGTTGCAAAGAAAAGATAGGAGAAAAATTCAATAGATTTTTTTGTCCAGGTGGCAAATTGCTGGCGAAGGTGGGAAGAGCGGCCGGCAGGCGGCAGCATGCGTACTCTGCTGACGCCACCCCGAAGGATCCGAAAAATCAGAACGATTCTCATCGAGCCAGATCAAGAACGAGTGGGATACGGTGGACATGATCTTCGACGATTGGAGGACTTGGGCCAGGGTAGAAGCATTTGAAGGACAACTTGTATCAGAGTAGTCGAGTAGCGTGAGGAGTGAGGTAGAGGCTTGGTTAGGGTCGGCTTGTGACTCCTAACTAGCGCAATTGCAATCTCTTGTACTTCCTCCGTCTCAAAATTCTTGTGTTAAATTTATCTACATACGGATGTATTTATTCACGTTTTAGTGTTATATACGTCCGTATCTAGATAAATATAAAAGAAGAATTTTGAAAACATATTTTCTCCCTTCTATATAAAGCTAAGCTAAGGTACGCCACTCGAAAAAAAAATATTCTCATCAGAGCACAAAGGCACTTCCTCCTCGCCTTGCGCGAATGGGCCTCCGCTTCGCCCACCTCGCCGGCGGGGTCGCCCGAGCCGCGATCTCTCGCCGTGGGCCACACCTCTCCCCAGCGTGCGCCCGCCGCGTGCTCGCCCCTCTCGCCTCGCCGGGTGAGCCAAGCGGCGGCAACTGGCTCGTCCCTTCCCGCGGCCACGGTGGCCACTCCAACCACCACGGCGAGGAAAGCGTCGAGGCATCTGAGAAGATCTTCCGCTTGGGCCTCGCTGCTGACGTCGTCCTCACCGTAGGGAAAGCCATCACCGGTTACCTCTCCGGCAGCACGGCCATCACCGCCGACGCCGCTCACTCCCTCTCTGACATCGTACGTCTCGGAAACAAGTGCGCAGCCATTTTCTTAATTGATGCTAATCGTGCAGGATTTTGAGCTGTGCAGGTGCTGAGCGGTGTGGCTCTGCTGTCGTACAAGGCGGCCAAGGTTCCTAGAGACAAGGATCATCCGTATGGTCAGTCCGAACCTTGTTCTGCTCACCATTCCCACTTTCTCGAGGAAACCAATTGTGCAGGCATACGAGAGACTGCCCTTTCCCTCTTTAACAGAACCAACAATTTGGGTTCAACTCAGCTTGTTTTGATTTCTAATACATGCGAAAAGCGTACTGCAAAATTATCAAGAGGGATTCAGATGCAAGAACTAGTAATTTCCAGATTAATTCATCAAGGACACTTTCCACCTTCCATGCTTCAGATTTATGATTAAATTGTTAGGCCCATAAAGAAAGTTAGAGCTCAGAATATGGTCATGATCTGATTATTAATTACCTCATGTTTTTTCAAAATCATTGGTCGGAACAGAACATCGATCTGTCATATGTAACATGTAAGCTCTCACTGTTTGTGCAAGTGCACCATTGCACCTACATGCATGCTCTATGTGCATATCATATCCAGAAGAAAAATAAAACAGGAAAGTGCATTATGCTACTGCTTCTAAATTTTACTTGAATGACCCCATGTTGCAGTAAACGATACATGCAACAATGTCGTTTTGTTACCACATTCTCTGCTTGTGCCCACAAAACATTGAGGGTTTACCTATCATCATTTCCTCTCCATTCCCAGGTCATGGAAAGTTCGAGAGTTTAGGAGCTCTTGGAATTTCAAGTATGCTGTTGATTACTGCAGGTGGGATTGCCTGGCATTCTTTTGAAGTTCTTCAGGTCTAATACTTCTCATTAACAATAATGCAAAATTTATGTATTTAAGTAATGCTTCCTCTGTTTCATAATTCCAAGAATTATGGAATGGAGGGAGTATCATTCTTTGGTTGGTACTTTTTTTTGACAATGGGTGGATGGTTTCTTCTGATGACTGGTACTCCGGTAAGACATGATTATGCATGGACTTAATGTGCTGAATTCTTTGTTTCAGGGAGTTATGTCTTCTGCTCCTGATATAATTGGCAGCACATCGCACATGAATCACAACCATGGTAGTGGTGGGCATAATCATGCAATAGATTTGGAACATCCAGTCCTTGCATTGAGTATGACAACCTTAGCAATATCTATCAAAGAAGGGTATGTGGATAGTGTCATAAAGCATTGCCTAATGGTTTCCGTTTTCTATTAAGTTTGACGATTTCATTTTGTTGCAGTCTGAAATATTGTTCGCTATTTTTTTCGCTAGATTTTACCGTGTTCGATGCAGCCTCTCTGCATTGTACTGTGCAGGGGTAAGGCTTGCCTTGAATAATCCTTCCCCAGACCCCACCTGCTGTGGGAGCTTCTAGCACTGGGTCTGTCCTAGATTTTACCGTGCCATGAGTATACATGGACAACTGCTTCTATTTTCTGTTAGATTTGATGGTCTACCACAACAGATTTTTATATTAGCATCATCGATAACCCCATACCAAACTTATTTCCAAGGTCTGACCTTTTTGGCAACATTACTGGGTGTGGAGCAGCGAAATCACACTGCCATGCTGCTGGGTGCTGGGCCTGGCGTGGTAAGAGATGCCATATTTCGGCTCAGTACAGGACCTAATCTATGGTGCGGCCAAAAGGGTCAAATCTGTAAATAAGTTTGGTCAGGATTTCTGAACTATAACAAGGTCATAAAGACGATTAAATAATCAAACTCTTCTGTTTTGTAGCCACTAATTTTGTTTGCTACCTTTGTTCATGGAGGATATGTCTCTATCTCTACTCTTATAAAAAACCGAGTTGGTGATGATTGTGTGTCTGCCATCTTGCAATATAGACCGTCCGATCTATATCTGACGGATAGAAAGCAAACTATGGCAATTTTGCAAAAAGATACCCGCACCTCTCTCCACATTTGCAGATAAGACCTTCCCTCGTTCATCCTTGTCTCCCACAACCTCATTGTTGAGCAATTAAAAAAGGAATTCTCTGGAACAATCTAGCATGGTGGCCACTATCGGCGCCGTCCATCCCCATGCCTCCGCTCAGTCCGACCATCAATCACCACCACGCCCCACTCCTCCTCACCTTATCTCTCCTGTTTTTCAAGATATCATTAGTTTTTACACATGGGATTACTCCCGCATGGGTCAATCACAACAGGTGTTTTGTAAAAAAATGCATCTTGATGTTCCGTGCAATGCACGGGCATCTTGCTAGTAAAGCTTGAAAAATTGAAATTTAGTCATGTAGGTTACTGTGTGTACAACTTAAACAGGCCATATATTCTGATATATTGCTATCATAATGATGATTTTCTAGCCATTTTATATCTGTATCAAGATTTCCTTGTGATTCTTTGTTTAGTATGAACTTACTTTCTTGATTTTCTTGTAGAGATAAATCTCATGTGATAATTTCATAAGATGATTCATCAAGTTTTACTATACTGGAATTACAGGCTCTATTGGATTACGAAAAGAGCTGGGGAGAAGGAAGGGAGTGGGCTGATGAAAGCTAACGCATGGCACCATCGTGCGGATGCTATTTCATCTGTTGTTGCCCTAGTAGGGGTAGGTAAGACCTTCAATGATGCTTGAACTTCCATTTTACTAGAACTTTGTGTTACATTCTTAGAGCAAGTACAATAGAGCTGAGTCAGCGGGCTATAAGGAATAAACTAGTATATTTCTGCTTAGTTGGAGTAAATAGAAGAGGAGAGAGAAGATAAGCGGGCTCTTCGTGAAGAGCCAGCTCTAGCACATGCTCCTAGACACTTTGTGAGAATGAAGGGTGGGCCACACAATAAAAAAGTAGTACACTCTTTTGATCTACTATTGTACATGTTGGCTATAAGATGACATGGCACTGGCTTATAGCCAGCAGCTGGCTATACTATTAACCATGCTCTTATAACATGAATAGTTGGTTCATTGCTATCGTGAGCCTCGAGTTCAAGATAACACCATGAATCCATGTTTAGAGTCTGAACTAAGAAATTTGTTTGCATATCAGTAGAGCTGTACTAGGCCTGATGGTGAAAAATGTGTGCATCATTTTGTGGTGTTGTTGCAAAGCAATCTTAGTTTGTGAATTTCACCAAAAGATGTCGTTTACTTATACTATCTTCAAGGAGAAACATGATTTTTTAATACTCTGATTATCTTTTGCTTTTAAATTTTTACAGGTGGCTCCATTGTTGGATTACCTTATCTTGATCCACTAGCTGGCCTTGTTGTCTCAGGCATGATTCTTAAAGCTGGTGTTCAGACAGGATACGAGAGGTAACTATTTTAGGTGTGTCAAGTGATCTTCAATTGAACTCTAATCAATGTATCTTCTTAACAAGTCATGTTTACAGCTATTTTTCATCCGTTTCTCCATATTTAGCGCTTTATACTCTCTGCCTCCAGAATATCGAAATCAAGGGGTAGCTTTCTAAAGTCACATGGATGGAAAAGTATATAAACCATGAAATAATGCAATGTGCTCATTTCTTCTGCGGTACTACTGTTATGATCACAACTTTCTGCTAAATCAAACACATAGAATACAAGGTTTTATAGCTAAGCATACTATATTCTTTTACAGTTCAGTGTACACGAGTCAATTTTGATGTTGCTATGGATGGTGACGTTCTTCTAACTTAACTTGCAGTACACTAGAGCTTGTTGATGCAGCTGTTGATCCATCGCTTCTAGAACCAATCAAGGAAACAATTGTGAAGGCTGATGGTGTAAAGGTACAATATTAGCTACTCCCTGAGGTTTCATTTTTCTCCGCAACAATGTGCTGTTGTATACTTGAAACCCTCAAGTGACAATTAACATTCTTGACATAATGTTAGGGGTGCCATCGGTTGAGGGGAAGGAAAGCTGGGACCTCCTTGTATCTTGATGTGCATATCGAGGTACATAGTAGTATGATTTATTTTGGCTGTGTGAGAATTTTTTCAATACTAGAAGTCTAGAGCTATGATGATTGATTGGTCGTGCAGAGGGCACTTAGGCGCGCAGTACTAGAATCAGATAAATGCTGATAGCCTTAAGTTGATCATGATATTTATTATATTGCAGGTATATCCTTTCTTGAGTGTCAGTGCAGCACATGATATCGGGGAAACTGTCCGTCATCATATACAGAAGACGCATAGTCAAGTTGCCGAAGTTTTCATACACATAGGTACAGAATGGTCTCTATATTCCACCTGTCAATGTGAAACTGGCCAATAACAGAACTATCGTTTGTACTTCGTCATGTTTTACATGCATCATAGTTGGGATCATTTACCTTTGTAGCAGCATTATGCATGTTTCCATCCAATTGATAGCCTCTAACATTTGTTCCTAGTAGGCTACTATATTTCCCAAATTTGTTAATCGCCATTGGGTATAATATTGTAAGCCTGGAACTCTTGTCCCCGGTGGTTAATTATACAACTGTGTGGAACCATCAACTGGAACATTCCTGAAGTACACAAATTGCAGACCCCTCATATTCAATGGGTGCTAACGTGGACAAGAAAAGGATTTTGGAGAACTTGGAGAGAAGAAATTCAGACGTTATTCCACGTCAACGAAGTGCAGAAGCTATTGTGTCCGATATAATTTCCTCCCATTTTCCAAAGGTAAGTAGTATTTTTCTACATGAAGTTGATTGTTCACAGTTATTAGCTCCTGTGCAAAGTTAATGGGAATTAATGCAGAAGATGCAAATATCTAGTGAGATGACGAGTGCAGAACTGTATCGATGTGAATTGAATGAGGTTTGAACAGCAAATCTGGTCGATAAAACTAGCTACAAGAGATGAAAATACAAGAAACAATATACAGTAGTGCCAATTTATTAACTGGAATATTGTGCCTTTTTAAGAGAGCTTCTTTTACCTCTGTAGCGAGAATTCATATATACGACTCAAAACCATGATTTGATGCAGAAAATGTGTCTTGAACATCTGATGCTGCATTACTTACAAGGACGGGTGTTGCTTCAGGTCCAAGTTTCAATGTCTCCAGAAATTTTGATTCGGTAATCAACCTTTATCCTCCAGCCCAAAGCTCCAGTTTATATTATTCTAATAATAATCCTGTGTCCATCCCCAATTACAAAACTTTGAAGGGATGCGATGGACATCGCAAAAAAAGCCGAGGAGGAGATCATGAAGGCTGACGCCAGCATATGTCAAGTCAGCGTACAGCTGAGATTGGGGCAACAAATTGAGCAACTTCAGCTGGCCGCAAGCAAAAGCGGAGCAAACGATCGACATGCAGAAAAGCAGTAGAACGGGGCGCATATCCTGCGCAGTGCAGCCATGCTGGCTCAGTCAGCTGGGATGGTAATTTTGCTAATCTTTCTGACATGCATCAATTGCAGTTGCTGCTGTTGCTGCTGAGGCAGTGGACTAGGACAGCCCCTGTACATTGTGTCTTGTTCTGAGATATCAGAAGAAATGGAATAATGTCGAAACAGGCTCTCACTCCGCTTTATAACCAACTAGCACACATGCCCGTGTGTTGCAACGGGGAAATAAATAAATGTGTCCATCAAAACGCCCATCGGTGGCATGACAACATTCTGGGAGGCAGGTAGGAGCATGCTGAGGTGTAGAAGAAATACATATTAATGTCATGCCCACTGAATGAGTAGGAATGTTGCATGGTCATTCTTTTTTAATCATTGCATGCAAAATTTAATGCATCTTACTCCCTCTGTTCCGAAATATAAGTCTTTTTAGAGATTTCAAATGGACTACCACATACGGATGTATATAGACACATTTTAGAGTGTAGATTTATTCATTTTGCTCCGTATGTAGTCACCTATTGAAATCTCTAGAAAGACCTATATTTAGGAACAGAGGGAGTATAATCTAAACAGATGAGTGAAAGAAATAAAAGTAGGACTAACGAACAAAAAGGATAATGAGATAGGGTTAACAAACCGGAATGAGGAAGAGTATGTATGTATCATACCCCACACTTATGTTCAAAAAAAAGATATGTTCAAAATAAAAAGAAGCACTGCCCCGCTGCCCTCTGCTCTCTCCTAGCACTTGTGACTCCCCAACGCTTGCTCTCCTCTTCTACTTGGTCGGCTTGTCCGATCAGAGTAGGAGGGAAGAGGGGCTCGGCGCCTAAGACAAAGATGAAATTGAATATATGTTGATTATTTCTATGACCCGAGAGAAATATCTATCTTTGTCTAAATCCCTTCTCTAGCCTTGTATTTCTTCTCTTCAAGTTTGCGCCTAAGACAAAGATGAAATTGAATATATGTTGATTATTTCTATGACCCGAGAGAAATAACTATCTTTGTCTAAATCCCTTCTCTAGCCTTGTATTTCTTCTCTTCAAGTTTCATTTTTTTACGCAAAAGTTTCTGTTTAATTGAAAAGGAAGAGAGGGAGCCCATCAGCCAGCGCAGCCCCAACATCATCGGGCCCAACCTAACTTTCCATTTCCAGGTCGGCCACCTACTCCCGTTAACCCTAGCAGTCAGGGAGACCGATCCCCGCAATTGCCCCATCGATCCCCTCGTCTCCCTCCAGCGCTGCCCCACGCCGGCCTCGACCCTCACCTTCCTCCGCACCGCCGGTGACTGCAGCCACCGACGGGAAGCCAAGCAGATGAGCACGCCCCCCTGCCCGTTCTCCCCTCCCCCTCTCCTTACTCCTTCTCACTTCTTCTCTCAGCAGGAGCCCGCCATGGACGCCCCTGCCTCGCACTACCCACCGGATCTGGTTCTCCATGTCGAGATCCGCCCGTTCCCGACCTCCACTCGCCCGCTCGCCAACCGCCAGAACCCCAAGTCCCGCCAGCCGCCAGGAGCTCGGGTTCAAGCCGCGACGACTGCCTCCTCCGCACAGCACCCCGTGCGCCCAAATCCTCCTCCTCCTCTGGTTTTATGAGACCTTGAGCATTGTTTTCGCCACCATTCCCTTCTTTTATCGATTCGTGTATGCCTCATCCTCCTGACCTCTGCTTGCAGATTAGTTTGGTCGCTTGTTGAAATCATTAGTTTGTACGTACTAGTAAGCATGCAAGTGCAACACGCACGTCTCGACTAATATTATATTCTTTGGCAAGAATCTATTCAAGTTTGTTCTCACAAGGTGGTTATACACATCCTTATGCGTGAAAAGATAAAACAAAAGCATTATGCTTAAACACACAAACAAAAGCACATATCACTTTTAGTTCCATTCTTGTTGAAAAAGGGGTGTATATTCACGCTAAATTGCTCCAATCTCTCCATCCGAGCAACACACCAATTTTTTTTATTCAAAGCCTTGGGCATAGCTACGATATTAGCACCAGCCTTGGATTTGAATATCTTTAGCGATTCAATCATATCTTGTCCAACTTTGGCATGCAGGGTTTCAGCTATAAACTGGGGAATCAACACATGTTCTCTTTAATTTACAAGGCTACAAGTTACACTTTGAACACGGCTCAATTGTACTCCCTCCGTTCCAAAATAGATGACCCAACTTTGTACTAATAGTACAAAGTTGGGTCATCTATTTTGGAACGGAGGAAGTATGAGAAAGGGGGCACCTGACCCACCCAAAGAGTTATATGTGTTTTAGTAGAAACTTCTAAACACAAACATCATCTGCATAGTTTGCACTCCATATTACTCCCTCCGTTCCTAAATATAAGTCTTTGTAGAGATTCTCCTAGATGGACTACATACAGAGCAAAATGAATGAATCTAAACTTATAATGCATCTATATACATCCGTATGTGGTTCGTAGTGGAATCTCTAAAGACTTATATTTAGGAAAAGAGGGAGTACAAAACAAGATTGACTTGTTGAAGGCTGGAGCAAAGCACCTGAATCTGGCTTAGAATGCACGTTCCCTCTGAGCACTGGTGGGCTAATCCTTCCACAAGTGCTATCACCTAAACACAATTGACAAGGATTCGAGAGCTATAAAACCTTCTTTTTGCCAACATACATTATTTGAAAGACAAGCAACGGCGATTTGGTTATCAAGAATGAGCTGAGGAAGCGAGTAAAAAAGAAGAACATAACCTATCACAGTTTTAAAAATAATACTACATGTTCTTTGGTGGAAACCATTTGCACAACGTTGGCAAATGACTAACATTGATATGTAAATATTGTATGATTCAGCCCAACTAAAAGGCATTGTCTTGTAGAAGTATATATTATCCAAGTATTGTATTATATGTGATATTGACGGAACCACAAATGATAGGTTGTGTGTGTGAAATGGTCAAAATTTAGATTGTATGACCAAGCAATTTTTTTACTACCAGTTTATGAGCCTTAAAGATGACACTAAAGCAGAGTTATTACTAAAGAATTTAAATATTGTTGGAAGTTTAAGATTTGGAATTTATCCCTGTACACTACAGAACTGCAGTCAGCAGGGTCAGAGGTCAACAAGGAACTGATATAGAATTCAGCTCCTCCAATTTCATAGACGAACATATATGAAATACAGGAGAGTAGTTATAACTACATAACCATGGAATTAAGGAAATGATACAAAGATTGCTAGAAAACAAACTACGGATCCCTCATTAGAATATCATCAGAAGGTAAGCAATTCAGCTCTAGCATCATATCCGTCACTGTTGTAGCTCTCACCTTATAGGAATGCCGTTGTTGTAGCTCTCACCTTATAGGAATGCCGTTAACGCTTACTCAAACCAGCAAAGCTGATTTCTTCAGAAGAACTAATTTACAGGCCATTGAGTGTGTGTTTCAAGGAGACTTTATTGCTGTGTGTGTACTGTATGAGCATCCAGGTGCATGTTATTATTGTTACATGGCTCTCGTATGTGCAAATGCTAATGGGGCCCGCTCATTACAATTGGTCATGGGAACCTTACGAACTGACAATGTGCTATTAAATTTAGCTAGAAGTCATTTGCGACCAATGCTATGCGTTAAACTGATCAAAATAAGATGGAGCAATAGCTGATTAACAGTACTTGTATAATGGAAGTGGTGAGAAGTAAAACAGATCTTGGAATAGGAAATGAGACTGGAAATTAGGTAACAAATAAGAAAACAACTTATATGCTGTTAGAGTAGTCATTATGGTATACGACTTTTAGTCCAAGTCAGTTTTGTACCCCTACCCAAAGTCGGTTTGTACCCTCTTATATACTCTTGTATGCCGCACCAAATCATCAATAAGCAACAGTTTTATTCAGCTTTCATGGTATCAGATACCGGTCCCAGGGTTTAGGGTATGGCTCCGCCAACGCCACCGCCGCCGCCGCCGCCCGGCTACTTCGAGCGCCGGGCCGCACTCATCGCCAAGGCTGCCAACGCCGCGGCCGCTTCTCTCTCGGCCCTCACCATAGCTCCACAAAACTACCCTGCACCCATCCTCGCCGCACCAATATCTCTTGCTGACACAATCTCCGACGTCAGCCCCTACATCCCCATAGTTCTTGATCTCGCCGCCCACAACTACTACCATTGGAGACATCTTTTCGATCTCCACCTCGGCCGCTGCAACCTGCGGTCGCATGTCGCCGCCAACTGTCTTCCCCGCCCCGACGATCCGCAATGGTTGAAAGACGATCTCGCGATTGTCCAGTGGTTCTACACCCGCATCACCACCGAGATCTTCAACATGCTCGATCACGACGGCGCCACCGCTGCCAACATTTGGCACTCCCTCCGTCAGCTCTTCCAAAGCAACACCGACGCTCGGAAAAACGCTCTCCACACCGAGCTTCGCAATATGGTGCAAGGAGACGCCCCGGTGAACCTGTTCTGCCAGCGCGTTAAGACCATTGGCAATGAGCTCCGCGAACTCAGCGATACAGTTAGCGACTCACAGCTAATCAATATCGTCGTCGTCGGCCTCAGCGAAGACTTTGACAAGCAAGCCTCGTTCATACCGATGATACGGCCCCCTCCTACCTTCGCTGAAGTACGTTCCTTGCTACAACTCGCGGCGGAAACACAAGCTCGCAAGGACTCTCGCCCCAAGGTCTTTCATGCTGCGGCTCGTCCTCCTCTGTCGTCTACACCAGCGCCGCCTTCCAGGCCGGCTCCTGCCGCCGGGCCGTCCGCATCGTCATCTGTTGAACCGCCCCCAGGCTGGCGTCCTAGTCCGAACTACCGCGGCAAAAACCCTATCTACAGGCCGCCGCCGACTCGTTCGGTTCCGCCTACGACATCACCAGCACCGAGTCCTGCACCACCCACCAGTGCTCCATCTGCGGTTGCATGGCGGCCTCCTCATGATCCTTGGACGGGGCTTGTTCAAGCATGGCCCATGCCCTGGTCCGCTCCGTCCACCCTCGGTGCTCCGCCGGCATACTCAGGTGCCTGGCAACCCGGCCTTCGGCCGCCTACTGGTGCTCCCGGGGTTCTCAACCCCCGACAGCCGGCCAATGCCTATCACGCCGCCCCGACGTATGCTCCTTATGGTCATTACAGCACCGACGACGGCGCCTACTACACACCTCAGCCGGCCCTGCTCCCGACGCCACCCCCACCACAGCCGGCCAATGCCTACTACACTCCCCAGCCGGCCCTACTGCCTTCACCATCGTATCCGCCGGCACTGCTTCCGACGCCACCCTCACCTGCGACGCCAAGCTGGGATCAAGCTGCCTTTCTCCAGGCCATGAATAACTTTGCTGCACAAGGAAACTCAGGTACGGATTGGATCTTTGATTCAGGGGCCTCTAGTCATATGTCTGCATCTAGTAATTGGTTATCTTCTTGCACTAAATCTCCTTTCCCTTCCATTATCCTTGGAGATGGATCATCTATTCCTATATGTTGTGTTGGTCAGGCTCAACTTCCCTCTTCCACCAAACCTCTTTTACTTCGCGATGTTCTAGTTGCACCCGCCCTCATTAAAAATCTTATCTCTGTTCGCCAATTTACTTGCGACAATCTAGTTTCGGCTGAATTTGACCCTTTTGGTCTATCTGTGAAGGATTACCTGACCAAGGCCGAGATCGCTAGCTTCAATAGCTCCGGTGATCTTTATTCTCTTAATGGAGTTCCTGCCGCCACCCCTCCAACATCCATGCTGGCCTCCGTCGATCTCTGGCATCGTCGCTTGTGCCATCCCAACCCCGCCGTCTTAGCTTCTATGCTTAGTGAATTTACCATACCATGTAATAGGGACTCTCATAATTCTGTGTTTTGCGAGTCTTGTCAATTAGGCAAACATGTGCGTCTTCCCTTTAGTTCCTCTAGTTCTTGTAGCACTTATCCCTTTGAATTAATACATTGTGATTTATGGACCTCTCCCATTGCAAGTGTTTTGGGTTTTAAATACTACCTTGTTATCCTAGATGATTTCACCCACTTTGTCTGGACTTTTCCTCTACGCAACAAATCTGAGATCCATTCTCTTTTCCTTAATTTTCAACGCTATGTGTCTGTTCACTTCTTCCTCCCAATTCGCTTTATCCAATGTGACAATGGTCGCGAGTTTGATAACATTAAAAATCATACTTTCTTCTCACAACATGGCATCCTGCTTAGGTTCTCATGTCCCTACACCTCCCCTCAAAATGGTAAAGCAGAACGCTCTCTTCGCACCCTCAATGATATAGTTCGCACTCTCCTCATTCAATCATCTATGCCTCCCAAGTTTTGGGCTGAAGCCCTACACATGGCCACCTTCCTTCTAAATATTCGACCTTCTAAAACTAAACCCAACACTACTCCCTATTATTCCCTCTTTCTTTCCCACCCCGACTACTCCGCGGTTCGTGTTTTCGTCTGTCTCTGTTTTCCCAATGCCTACGCCACTTCTGCAAATAAATTGTCACCACGCTCTATCCCATGTGCTTTTCTCGGCTTCTCTGACGAGCACAAAGGCTATCGCTGTCTCGACCTTCACACCGGACACGTTCATGTCTCTCGTCATGTCACGTTTGTTGAGCACATTTTTCCTTTCTCACAACGCACTACTACACCATCCAACACCCCTAGCTCCGCAAACACCCCCTCTCCCCGTCCTTTCCAACTATATACTCCCCTACCTCCCGAACACAACTTATCACCACCACCATTAACACCCACCATAGCCAATCCCAACCATACACTCACCCCACCCGAGACGTCCCCAACACCCCCGACCCCTGCTCCCTCCCCAACACCCCCGGCCCCTCCTCCCACTCCACCACCCAGCCCTGCTCCCACTCCACCACCCAGCCCTACTCCTTCGTCCGACTCTTCCGCTGCGCCGGACTCACCAGTACCCACCTTACCCCCTCGTGCTATTCCTACAGCAGCCCCGATTAATGATCATCGCATGCGTACTAGGGCCAAATCAGGATTTCATCAACCCCAAGACCGCCTAAACCTTCATACCTCCGTATCTCTCACTTCTCTTCCAAAGAATTACAAAACTGCTCTACTTGATCCCAATTGGGCCGCTGCAATGCAAGAAGAATATAATGCTTTACTTCAAAACAACACCTGGCAACTTGTTCCTCGTCCTCCCAATACAAATATTGTTTCTGGCAAATGGATTTTTCGCCAAAAGTTCCACTCCGATGGGAGCCTCTCACGATATAAAGCCAAGTGGGTTTGTCGTGGCTTTTCTCAGCAACAAGGAATTGATTACGAAGAAACCTTCTCTCCTGTTGTTAAACCTAGCACCATTCGCACCGTTCTTAGTGTTGCTGTCTCCTCTTCATGGCCCATTCACCAACTTGATGTGAAAAATGCTTTCCTCCATGGTTCCCTTCAAGAAACTGTCTACTGCCAGCAACCTCTAGGTTTTGAAAATCCATCCTTTCCAACTCATGTATGTCTTCTTCAGAAATCTCTCTACGATCTTAAACAGGCCCCACGAGCTTGGTTTCAACGCTTCTCCTCCTTCATTCAAACAATAGGCTTCACTCCATCTCTCTTCGACACCTCTCTTTTTGTGTATCATCAAACTTCTGACACTGCCTATTTACTTCTCTATGTAGATGATATCATTCTTACCGCCTCCTCTCAAAAGTTCTTAGATCATATTGTCTCTCTTCTTAGATCTGAATTTTCTATGACTGACCTAGGACTCCTTCATCATTTCTTAGGCATTGCTGTTGTTCAAGATTCCTCCAGCCTTTTTCTTTCCCAACGCCAGTATATTCTTGATCTTCTTAATCGTGCTGGTATGCTTGACTGTCAATCATCTCGCACTCCTGTCGATACTAGTTTTAAACTTTCGGCTACCGGTGAACCCTTTTCCGATCCTACTCTCTATCGTAGCCTAACAGGTGCTCTCCAATATCTCACCATTACTCGTCCTGAAATCTCTTTTGCTGTTCAACAAGCATGTCTCTATATGCATGATCCCCGGGTTCCTCACTATAATCATGTTAAACGCATTCTTCGGTATTTAAAAGGAACTCTCAATCATGGTCTCCACCTCAATAATTCTTCTCCAAACTCGCTTACCGCATACTCTGATGCAGACTGGGCTGGTTGTCCTGACACTCGAAGGTCCACTTCCGGTTTTTGTGTTTTTCTTGGTAACAATTTGATTTCTTGGTCTTCGAAAAGACAGGTTACAGTCTCACGTTCGTCGGCCGAGGCTGAGTATCGCGCTGTGGCACATGCCGTTGCAGATAC
The DNA here is from genome assembly GCF_018294505.1 of Triticum aestivum. Classification (NCBI taxonomy): domain Eukaryota; kingdom Viridiplantae; phylum Streptophyta; class Magnoliopsida; order Poales; family Poaceae; genus Triticum; species Triticum aestivum. The sequence goes on from NC_057805.1 coordinate 274,711,850, forward strand.
AATCTGGATTCGGCAGTTACTCTCCGAGCTACAGAGGCCTATTGAGCAGGCCACTATTGTCTACTGTGACAACATATCAGCAGTCTACATGACCAGCAATCCAGTTCAACACCGACGCACAAAGCATATTGAGATTGATATTCATTTTGTTCGTGAAAAGGTTGCTCTTGGTCAGGTTCGGGTGCTTCATGTTCCCTCTACGGCTCAGTTTGCTGACATTTTCACCAAGGCACTGCCTACTAAGCCGTTTCAAGATATCTGTTTCAGTCTCAACGTCGTCGAGCCTGCCGTTGATACCGCGGGGGGATGTTAGAGTAGTCATTATGGTATACGACTTCTAGTCCAAGTCAGTTTTGTACCCCTACCCCAAGTCGGTTTGTACCCTCTTATATACTCTTGTATGCCGCACCAAATCATCAATAAGCTACAGTTTTATTCAGCTTTCACATGCTATCGGCACATGTCATGCTCTGTATTATTTATTTCACTCCCGAAGCTAGCTGCAGAACAAGAAAAAAAGAAGAGAAAAGTAGAAGGATGAGCAATGCAGTCTATATCATGACACATATACTCTAAACCTCAGATTAGGTTGCCCAAAATAATCTGAACTTTAGTTTGTCATATACAGTTGAAAATACGCAAATGAGCAGTGTAGACTTTACAGAAGTATTGTCCGCTAAAATAAACGGTTATATGGAATAAATCAGTAAGATTTAATAGTACTCTTTTTCTTTCTAACCATAACAATGTTTAGCTGAAAGGTCTATGCTAATATAAGCATTAATTTAGAGAATAACCGAATGGCCATGCATTGTAGCTGTTTAAAAAGCATATTACTGTAGCATGTCAACCTGCACATGCTGCCCAGCTTGCTGTACTTGGTCCGCGACATGCCCTTGCCTCTGTTGTGTAAGAAACTGAGTTTTACCTCAACACCACAAACAGACATGCTCATGTTTAGCCTACAACAATTAAATTTTGGAATTAAGAAATGTGACATTTTAGGGCAAAAATATCATAGCCAACCGAACATAAACTACAATGTAGCATATCAACATCATCTGCCTCCCAGAAGCATTTAAAAGCAACTCAAATTGAATTTGGGTGTTGGATCTGATTACCTGAGATAATCTGCAACGACACGGTATGTAATCAAGAAAGATGACAATGTAAAATAAATTTATTATCGATCTAACTTGAGATAGTAGACTGACTTAGTGGCATTTCATCAAGGACTATCATTAATCCCGCAGTTCATTATTACAAAAAAAGAGGGCCAATTGTCTATTAGAATGCACATGGGAGAATATATTCAAGCAGAAATAGAATATATGGCTGGATGTCTGAGTACAAAAATATAATGTTGAAACAATATATAAACTATGAACTTATCATAATGTAGAAAATATGGAACATAGCATTACATGAGGTATTTTCATGGAGAAAAATGGGTACCCATGTGATAATTCTAACTAACACGATACTTCGAAATTTTTGTCATATACTTATTCACATGAGCGTGGGAATCAGAGGATGTAAATGTGGTGAGCGACAAATGATAGGTTGTTTGTGTGAAATGGTAAAAATTCAGATTGTATGATGATGACCCACAAGTATATGTGATCAATTGTAGCCCTTTCGATAAGTAAGAGTATCGACCCCAACAAGGAGCAGAAGAAATGACAAGTGGTTTTCAGTAAGGTAATGTCTGCAAGAGCTGAAATTGTAAGTAACAGAGTAGTTTGATAGCAAGATAATTTGTAACGAGCAAGTAACAATAGTAGTAACAAAAGTGCAGCAAGGTAGCCCAACCCTTTTGAGGTAAAGAACATGCCAAAATGGTCTCTTATAGTAAGCAAAGCGTTCTTGAGGGTACATGGGAATTTCATCTAGTCACTTTCATCATGTTGGTTCGATTGGTGTTCGCTTCTTTGATAATTTGATATGTGGGTGGACCGGCTTAGGCGCCGTTCTTACTTGAACAAACCTCCTACTTATGATTAACCTCCTCGCAAGAATCCGCAATTATGAGAAAAGTATTAAGAATGAATTCTAACCATAGCATTAACCTTTTGGATCCAAACGGTCCTGTATGAAATAGCACACAAACTAGGGTTTAAGCCTCTGTCACTCTCGTAACCCATCATCTAATAACTACTCCACAATGCATTCCCTTAGGCCCAAATATGGTGAAGTGTCATGTAGTCGACGTTCACATGACACCACTAAGGGAATCACAACATACATACTATCAAAATATTGAACACATATCAAGTTCACATGATTACTTGCAACATGATTTCTCCCGTGACCTCAAGAACAAAAGTAACCACTCACAAATGATAATCATGCTCAAGATCAGAGGGGTATTAAATAGCATAATGGATCTGAACATATAATCTTCCACCAAATAAACCATATAGTAATCAACTACAAGATGTAATCAACACTACTAGTCACCCACAAGCACCAATCTATAGTTCCGGTACAAAGATTGAACACAAGAGATGAACTAGGGTTCGAGATGAGATGGTGTTGCTAAAGATGTTGATGGAGATTTCCCTCCCCAAGATGGGAGAGTTGTTGGTGATCATGACGACGATGATTTCCCCCTCTAGGAGGGAAGTTCCCCCGGCGGAATCGCTCCGCCGGAGGGCAAAAGTGCTCCTGCCCAAGTTATGCCTCGACGGCGACGCTTCGTCCCAAAGGTCCTCTCCTTATTTTTGTCTAGGTCAAAATGACTTATATACCAGAAGAGGGGAACCGGAGGTGGGCTGGGCTGAGCACAACCCACCAGGGCGCGCCTGGGGGGCCAGGCGCGCCTTGGTGTCTTGTGCTCACTAGGTGGCCCCTCTCCGGTAGTTATTTGCTCTAGTATTTCTTATTTATTCCATAAAAATTCCCCGTGAAATTTCAGCTCATTTGGAGTTGTGCAGAATAGGTAGCCTAACGTAGCTTTTTCAGGTCCAGATTTCCAGCTGCCGGAATTCTCCCTCTTTATGTGTACCTTGCATATTATGAGAGAAAAGGCATTAGAATTACTCCAAAAAGCATTATTATGCATAAAAACATTATAAATAACAGTAGGTAAACATGATGCAAAATGGACGTATTAACTCCCCCAAGCTTAGACCTTTCTTGTCCTCAAGCGAAAACCGAAATCGAAAAACATGTCCACATGCTTAGAGAGAGAGAGGTATCGATAAAAAACAAAATAGAGACATAGAAGCATCATGTATATTATTATAACAACAACAACCTTTTACATAAAACTTTTATCATAGAACTTTTATCATAGACTTCTCATGAATAAGTAACAATTCATCACAACATCGAAGTATAAAGCATAAACTCTATTGGAAACCAACAAACTATGTTCTCAATCAACTTTGCAACTACAATTCATCATCTTTTCAGGAAGGGTCACGTATCGGAGCCTTTAGGCAAGTCCACATATTCAACCATCATATAGTCTTCTATAATTGCTAACACTCACCGCATACACATGAGCAAAATGTTTCAACCAGACACATAGAAAGATAGGGGCTTATAATTTCGCCTCCCAGCGTATTCACCTCAAGGGTGATGTCAACAATAATAAGTCATGCTACGCATATCCAACTGGATATATGTGCCTAGATCTTTCCTCACCACACGATGCTTGCCAAAAGAGTAAAATAAAAAGGAATAGAGAGAAAAACTTTGACTCTTGCATGAAAGTAAATACATAAAAGTAGAAGATAGGCCCTTCGCAGAGGGAAGCAGAGGTTGCCATGCGCTTTCTATTTGTATGATCAATCCCTTAGTGCAAAAGAACGTCACGTTATATTGCCCCTTATGATGGCACCCTTTATTATGCAGTTTGTCGCTTTTATTCTTTGCCGTCACAAGTTCGTACAACGCTCAATTTTCTCTTACACTAAATGATCTAACACTTTTAGAAGCAATTTTTATTGCCTTATTGCACCGATGACAACTTACTTGAAGGATCTTACTCAACCCATAGGTAGGTATGGCGGACTCTCAAAACAAGATTTGGGTTAAAGGGTTTTTTGATGCACAAGCAGTATCTCTACTTAGTGCGGAATTTTTGGCTAGCAAAGATGGGGGGCAAGCACCACATGTTGAAGGATCTATGACAATATAACTTTTATGTGAATATGAATAAACATAAATCATTACGTTGTCTTCCTTGTCCAACGTCAACAATTTTGGCATATAGTATTTTGATGGGGGCTCACAATCACAAAAGATTTCCAAGATAGTGTATTTGCACGTGAATCTTCTCTTCCCTTATTAATTCTTTCATGAATTTCATCATTGACCAATGTTATGTTTGTCAATCTACAATGATTTTTTTTACTTATACTTTTGTGACGCCCGGATATTTAAGCTACAGTAATTCTCTGCTAATGATGCCACGTCACTTCGATTACTGTTGCTAATCGCGCGTTAGTTCAAAACCGATACAAATTCAAATTCAAAAAAATGGCAACCAACAAGAGTTTTCAAATATTAAAACTAAAATGTCCAGGTTGTGCCAAATAATGCATAGGTAATTATGGTGGAAGAACCAAACTTTTGTAAAATGTTTAAATGTTCTAAAATGCATAAAATGTGGCAAGAACAATTATTTAAATGCTTTTAGAATAATAATCAATTACAAACTAATTTATTTTAGGTGCCAAGTTAATTGTCGCAGTAGCATATTTATTAATACAATTTTAGGTACAACTTTTGTATTTTATAAAAGCAAAAATTTAATAAAATAGAAAAGAACATTAAATAAAAGGAAAGACAAATAGTAAACAAAGAAAAGGATTGAAAAGCCCCCCCTCTCCATTGGGAAGAATGGCCCAGCTGGCCAAAGCCGGCCCAGCTGGCTGGCCCAGTCGCCCCTGGCCTATATGGCCTCCCCACCACCAAACCCTAGCCCAGATTCCCCTCACTCCCTCCCTCGTCTCTCCCCCTCATCCTGATCCAGATCGGGGCAGCGCACCTAAGCTCACCGCCGTTCGCCCCGCCCCGACGCCGTCGGTGCCCCCCATCGCCGCCTCGTTCCACCACCACCTCGCCGGCGCCACCTCCCCACCGGACCGCCTCGTCACCTCCCCTACCCCGCGTCTGGTTCCACCCTCCGTCGCCGCTGACGCAGCGCCCGAGCGCCCTGACGCCGACGTCGTTCGCCATCGTCGGCGCCACCCCCGTCGCCTCCCCGTCCTCCTTCTCGAGTCGCTGCCACTCCCCTACACCGTACGGTGAGGCCCCCGGCCTCTCCCTCTCTCCCCGTCCCCATCGTCGCGGTCGCCGCTCTCCGCTTGCGCACGCGCTCATGGCCGCGACCTCCTCCCCGCGCCGCGCCTGGACCGTCGCCTCACTCGCGCCCCCTGCCGTCCCGGCCAACCATTGCGCTCGCCGTCACCACTCCTAACCCACTCGCGCGCCTCGGCCTCACTGGCCGCGCGCCACGCCAGTCCTTGCCCGCGCTCCGCCTCACCCCGCAGCTCTCTGTTCGTGCTCGCCGGCTCGTATCGCCGCACCCGCGCGCCTCGCGGCCCCATGCTCGCAGCTGCGCTGTTGCGCGCCCCCGACCGCCCGCACCTAGGCGTGCGCCCGCTCGGGCCGCGTCCTGCGCCCGCACCGGCGCCACCCCTCGCCTCCGCCCGCCGTGGCCCCTGGCCGCGCCGGCGAGCCCCGCCATCGGTGGCCTGGCGTCCTCGTCCCGCCCTGCGGGCGAGCGCTCGCTCGGGTGCGCCCGCACCCGCTGGACCAAACCCGCTATGGCCCCTCTGGGCCACAGACATGTGGGGCCCAGCCCCAGAACATCAATTAAAAAAAGAGAATAAAAAAATAAAAAAATGTATTAATAAAATTAATTATTAATTAATTAAGTTAATTAATCCTGTTTAATTAATCTAATTAACTAGTTAGTTGAATTAAACAGTAATTAGTTCAGCTAATTCCTAATTAATCTAAACAGAGAATGACAGGTGGGTCCCACTGGACCCACATGTCAGTTTGACTTAGTCAACCCCTGTTGACTGCTGATGTCAGCATGACATCATGCTGATGTCATAAATCCAATTTTGAATTAAATTTAATGATTAATTAAATTCCAGAAATTAGTAAATCTTTAGAAAATCATATCTTTTAAACCGTAGCTCAGATGAAAATACTTTCTACATGAAAGTTGCTCAGAACGACGAGCCGAATCCGTATACGCAGTCCGTTCGTCCGCCAGACGTCCCTAGCATAGCAAACTTGCAACTTTCCCCCTCCGTTTCATCTGTCCGAAAAATGCAAACTTCGGGAAAACTTTCCCGGATGTTTCCCCCCTTTGCCGATATCACCTAGTACCGCGTTAGGGCACACCTAGCACCGCGTATTGTCATGTTATGCTTTGTGTTGCTTTGATTGCTCTATTATTTATTGTGTTCCCCCTCCGTTACTTCTTTCCGGTAGACCCCGAGACTACCGGCGACCCCCAGTTCGACTACGGAGTTGACGACCCCTACTTGCCAGAGCTACCAGGCAAGCCCCCCCCTTGATCACCAGATATCGCCTATTCTTCTCTATACTGCTTGCATTAGAGTAGTGTAGCATGTTACTGCTTTCCGTTAATCCTATCCTGATGCATAGCCTGTCATTGTTGCTACAGTTGTTACCCTTACCTGCTATCCTACTGCTTAGTATAGGATGCTAGTGTTCCATCAGTGGCCCTACATTCTTGTCCGTCTGCCATGCTATACTACTGGGCCGTGATCACCGCGGGAGGTGATCACGGGTATATACTATATACTTTATACATGATACATGTGGTGACTAAAGTCGGGTCGGCTCGAGGAGTACCCGCAAGTGATTCTGGTGAGGGGGCTGAAAGGACAGGTGGCTCCATCCCGGTAGAGGTGGGCCTGGGTTCCTGACGGCCCCCGACTGTTACTTTGTGGCGGAGCGACAGGGCAGGTTGAGACCACCTAGGAGAGAGGTGGGCCCGGCCCTGGTCGGCGTTCGCGGATACTTAACACGCTTAACGAGATCTTGGTATTTGATCTGAGTCTGGCCATTTGGTCTATACGCACTAGCCAACTACGCGGGAACAGTTATGGGCACTCGACGTCGTGGTATCAGCCGAAGCTCTTCTTGACGTCAGCGACGGAGCGGCGCGCGTCGGATTGGACTGGAACGCCTGCTAGGCTAGGTCTGCTTCCGGCCGCCCTCGCAACGTGCAGGTGTGCAATGGGCGATGGGCCCAGACCCCTGCGCGCATAGGGTTTAGACCGGCGTGCTGACCTCTCTGTTGAGCCTAGGTGGGGCTGCGATGTGTTGATCTTCCGAGGCCGGGCATGGCCCATGAAAGTGTGTCCGGCCAAATGGGATCGAGCGTGTTGGGTTATGTGGTGCACCCCTGCAGGGAAGTTTATCTATTCGAATAGCCGTGTCCCTCGGTAAAAGGATGACCCGGAGTTGTACCTTGACCTTATGACAACTAGAACTGGATACTTAATAAAACACACCCTTACAAGTGCCAGATGTAACCCGGTGATCGCTCTCTAACAGGGCGACGAGGAGGGGATCGCCGGGTAGGATTATGCTATACGATGCTACTTGGAGGACTTCAATCTACTCTCTTCTACATGCTGCAAGATGGAGGCTGCCAGAAGCGTAGTCTTCGACAGGATTAGCTACCCCCCTCTTCTTCTGGAATTCTGCAGTTCAGTCCACCGATATGACCCTTTACACATATACCCATGCATATGTAGTGTAGCTCCTTGCTTGCGAATACTTTGGATGAGTACTCACGGTTGCTTTTCTCCCTCTTTTCCCCTTTCTATACCTGATTGTCGCAACCAGATGCTGGAGTCCAGGAGCTAGAGATCTCGGAGGATGATTCTACGTGGAGTTCGGCTTCGAGGAGTAGTTAGGAGGTCCCAGGCAGGAGGCCTTGCCTTTTCGATCGTTGCTACTTTTGTGCTAGCCTTCTTAAGGCAAACTTGTTTAACTTATGTTTGTACTCAGATATTGTTGCTTCCGCTGACTCGTCTATGATCGAGAACTTGTATCCGAGCCCTCGAGGCCCCTGGCTTGTATTATGATGCTTGTATGACTTATTTATGTTGTAGAGTTTTGTTGTGATATCTTCCCGTGAGTCCCTGATCTTGATCGTACACATTTGCGTGCATGATTACTGTATGGTCAAATCGGGGGCGTCACAACTTTTCCTTATGTGGTGTCATTACTTAGCATAAGATTAGCATATGATCTTTTTTGTTTATTTCCTTTCTTTTTATTGAAACATGAAAGTAAAGAAAGCAAAACTCAAACTAAACTTTATTATATATCTCGCACACGATTACAAAGATAGATCACTAAGAAAACTCTCAAAAAGAAAGGATCGAACTAAACTTTTATTCATCTAAAGCAAAAGATAACTATGGATCAAACTAAGAAAAGTAAAGGCAAAAGATAGTGGAGGTGATACGATACCGGGGCACCTCCCCCAAGCTTGGGGAAAGCCAAGGGGAGTGCCCATACCCGATACTCAATTTTCTTTTGGTGATGAAGGAGGTGGTGGTGGTGAAGTGGTAGTTATCCTGTCCTTCATGATCAAGAGATTCTCCAATCTATGGATGACACTCCGGAAGGTGATGATGTGCTCTTGCAACAGAATATTTTCACGGGTGAGATATTTATTTTGCACATGAACCATTTCGATGATCTGAAATCCTTCGATCTCAGTAGGGGTGAGATGATCATAGTAAGGTTTAAGGATATCTTCTTCTTCCTCCTCGGTAGGCCAGGCTTGCTCAACCACCAGCGCTTGATCTCCAGTAGCCTCCTTGCTCTTGTCCCCTTTGACGGCTTCTACGGGCTCTTCTCTCTTCAGCTCGATCTTCATCAACCAAGCATCCTCTTCCACGTTGTTGGAGGAAGAAGAAGACATGATGCCTGGTTCAACAGATCTGACAGAAAACAACAAGAAAAGAAAACAGAAGATTTCTCCGTGTTACGGAGGTCAATAGGTTCGAGGGGTGTATAAAGATTTTTTATCTTGGGAAACAAGCAAACGGAGGAAAAACGGAGTCCTGAAGGTACCCGAGGTGGACACAACCCACCTGGGCATGCTTGGCATGCCAGGCGCGCCCTGGTGTCTTGTGCCCACCAGGGTCACCTTCCTGGTACTTTCTTATTTTCCTGATTTTTGTTATATTCCAAAACTGACAAAAAATATTTTTGCAGATTTTTCGGAGTCCGTTTACTTACCGTATCACGTACCTCCTTTTTTTCACGATTCTAGAGTGTTCCGGAAGGTTTCTTTTATGTGTTCTTCCGGTGTCATTGTTTGGATAATATTGCTTTCAACATTAATGGGCGTACCTGAGATATAATGTTTTATTCGTTGCCCATTAACAACCTTCGGGTTAGTCCCTTCGGCATTATTTATTTTGGTAGCTCCAGACTGATAAACCTCCTCGATAACATAGGGTCCTTCCCATTTTGAGAGGAGTTTTCCTGCAAAGAATCTTAAACGAGAGTTGTACAAGAGAACATATTCTCCAACCTTAAACTCACGCTTTTGGATTCTTTTATCATGCCATCTTTTAACTTTTTCTTTAAATAACTTGGCATCTTCATAAGCTTGGGTTCTCATTCATCTAGTGAGCTAATATCAAATAACCTCTTTTCACCGGCAAGTTTGAAATCATAGTTGAGTTCTTTAATTACCCAATATGTTTATGTTCTAACTCAAGAGGCAAATGACAAGCTTTTCCATAAACCATTTTATAAGGAGACATACCCATATTATATGCTGTTCTGTAAGCCCAAAGCGCATCATCTAATTTCTTAGACCAATTCTTCCGGGACCTATTGACAGTCTTTTGTAAAATTAATTTCATTTCTCTATTGCTAAGTTCAACTTGACCACTAGACTAAGGATGATAGGGTGATACAATTCTATGGTTAACATCATACTTAGCATGCATTTTACGGAAAGCACCATGAATAAAGTGTGAACCACCATCAGTCATTAAATATCTAGGGACTCCAAACCTTGGGAAAATAACTTCCTTAAGCATTTTAATAGAGGTGTTGTGATCAGCACTACTAGTTGGAATAGCTTCTACCCACTTAGTAACATAATCAACAACAACTAAAATATGAGTATACCCGTTAGAGGAAGGAAAAGGTCCCATGTAATCAAATCCCCAAACATCGAATGGTTCAATAGCAAGTGAATAATTCATAGGCATTTCTCGACGCTTACCGTTATTACCTATTCTTTGACATTCATCACAAGATAAAAAAACTTACGGGCATCCTTAAAGAGAGAAGGCCAATAAAACCCAGATTGCAATACCTTGTGAGCAGTTCTGTCTCCCGCATGATGTCCTCCATAAGCTTCGGAGTGACATTTCCATAGGATTTGTCCCTGTTCATGCTCAGGTACACAACATCTAACAATACCATCTACTCCTTCTTTATAAAGATGTGGGTCATCCCAAAAGTAATGCCTTAAATCATAGAAGATTTTTTTTCTTTTTTTGGTATGTGAAACTAGGTGGTAAATATTTAGCAACAATGTAATTAGCATAGTCAGCATACCAAGGTGTACTATTGGAAACATTTATTGCAGCTAACTGCTCATCAGGAAAGCTATCATCAATAGGTAGTGGGTCATCAAGAATATTTTCAAGCCTAGACAAGTTATCAGCCACGGGGTTCTCCGCTCCTTTTCTATCAGTGATATGCAAATCAAATTCTTGTAGTAGGAGAACCCACCTAAAGAGTCTAGGTTTAGCATCTTTCTTCTCCATAAGATATATTATAGAAGCATGATCGGTGGGCACAATAACTTTAGAATCAACAATATAAGATCTGAATTTATCACAAGCAAACACCACTGCTAAGAATTCTTTTTCAGTAGTAGCATAATTTCATTGAGCACTGTCTAGAGTTTTACTAGCGTAATGAATAACATTCAGTTTCTTATCAACTCTTTGTCCTAGAACAACACCAACAACATAATCACTAGCGTCACACATAATTTCAAAAGGCAAGTTCCAATCAGGTGGTTGAACAATAGGTGCAGAAATTAAGGCTTTCTTGAGTGTTTTGAAGGCTTCTAAACAATCATCATCAAAAACAAAAGGAATATCCTTTTGCAAAAGATTTCTAAGAGGCCTAGAAGTTTTAGAAAAGTCTTTGATACATCTCCTATAGAAATCAGCATGACCAACGAAACTACGGATAACTTTGATACATCTCCTATAGAAACCAGCATGACCAAAAGGTTTCTCGATTGCATCAACCTTAGCTTTGTCCACCTCAATACCTCTTTCAGAAATTTTATGTCCCAAAACAATACCCTCGTTAACCATAAAGTGGCACTTCTCCCAATTCAAGACAAGATTTGTTTGCTCATATCTTTTCAAAACTCGATCAAGATTGCTTAAACAATCATCAAAAGACTTCTCATAAACAGAAAAGGCATCCATGAAAACCTCAACAATATTTTCACAAAAGTCAGAGAATATAGCAGTCATGCATCTTTGAAAGATAGTAGGTGCATTGCACAAACCAAAAGGCATACGTCTATAAGCATAAGTTCCAAAAGGACAAGTAAAAGTGGTCTTTTCTTGATCAGGTTGAGAAACATGTATTTGTGAAAAACCAGAATATCCATCAAGGAAGCAAAAATGTGTGTGCTTAGATAATCTTTCTAGCATTTTATCAATGAAAGTCAGAGGGTAATGATCTTTTCTAGTAGCTTTATTTAATTTTCTAAAATCAATTACCATTCTATAACCTGTAACAATTCTTTGTGGAATAAGTTCATTCTTATCATTAGGAACAACAGTAATACCTCCCTTCTTAGGGACACACTGAACAAGACTTACCATCTACTATCAACTATAGGATAGATTATACCTGCTTCCAGAAGTTTTAATATTTCTGTTGTACCACTTCTTTCATCTTCGGATTTAACCGACGTTGGTGATCAACAACGGGTTTAGCATCAGGTTCCATATTAATCTTGTGCTGACATAGAGTGGGACTAATGCCCATTAAATCATCAAGAGTATACCCAATAGCAGCTCGGTGCTTCCTCAGAACTTTCAATAATCTTTCTTCTTCATGTTCAGAAAGGTTAGCACTAATAATAATAGGATATATATTTTTCTCATCGAGATAAGCATATTTCAAAGTGTCTGGCAATTGTTTTAATTCAAACACAGGATCACCTTTAGGTGGAGGAGGACCTCCTAGAGTTTCAATAGGCAAATTGTGTTTAAGCAGAGGTTGTTGTTCGAACAAGATTCTATCTATTTCATTTCTTTCATGCATATGCAAATCATTTTCATGGTCTAGCAGAATTTTTCTAAAGGATCAGCAGGAGGAACAACAATAGAAGTAAGACCAATAATTTCATCCTTACTAGGAAAATCTTTCTTATAAGGTTTTCTACTAAACTTGAAAAAATTGAACTCATGAGACTCATCACCAAAACTAACACCGACAGTTTGTTTCTCACATTCTATTTTAGCATTAACGGTGTTCAGAAAAGGTCTACCAAAGATAATAGGACAAAAATCATCTTGTGGGGAACCAAGAACAAGAAAATTAGTAGGGTATTTTATTTTCCCACACAACACTTCAACATCTTTAACAATCCCAAGTGGTGTGATGGTGTCTTTATTAGCATGTTTAATAGTAACATCTATGTCTTCTATTTCAGCGGGTGCTATATCATTCATAATTTCTTGATATAAGGTAAAAGGAATAGCACTCACGCTAGCACCTATTTCGCATAAGCCATGATAAAAGTTATCTCCTATCTTAACTAAGACAACAAGCATGCCAACAACTGGTCTATGTTTATCCTTCCCATCGGGTTTGCAATTCTAGTAGCTTCGCCAACGAAGTAAATAACATGCCCATCAATATTATCGACCAAGAGATCCTTAAATATAGCAACACTAGGTTCTACCTTGATTTGTTCAGCTGGTTTAGGTGTTCTAATATAACTTTTATTGACCACAGTTGAAACTTTAGCATGTTCCTTCATCCTAGCTAACAGGGAAAGGTGGTTTCTCAATATAAGCAATAGGAACAACTGGGTCAACATTGTAGATAATAGTTTCATCTTTAGCTATTACCGGTTCTTTAATTTCTTCTTGAATAGGTGGGTGATATTTGAACCACTTCTCCTTAGGGAGATCAACATGAGTAGCAAAAGATTCACAAAAGGAGGCTACTATCTCAGAGTCAAGTCCATATATAGTGCTAAACTTTTGAAAAGCATCGGTATTCATGAAAGATTTAACACAATCAAACTTAAGCTCAATACCCGACTCTTTACCTTCGTCGAGTTCCCAATCTTCAGGGTGGCGTTTAATTATTTCTAAATGATCCCACCGGAATTCAATAGTCTTCTTCATAAAGGAACCAGTACAAGAAGTATCGACCATGGATCGATCATTATGAGAAAGCCGAGCATAAATTTGTTGAATAATAATTTCTCTTGAGAGCTCATGATTAGGGCATGAATATAACATTGACTTAATCCTCCCCCAAGCTAGAGCGATACTTTCTCCTTCACGAGGCCAAAAATTATATATATAATTCCGATCACGATGAACTAGATGCATAGGATAATTTTTTTTGTGAAACTCCAATTTCAATCGATTCCAATTCCAAGATCCAATATCATCGCATAGCCTATACCATGCCAATGCTTTTCCCTTCAAAGATAAAGGGAAAACCTTCTTAGCTTCATCTCCGGGTAAACCTGCAAGCTTAAATAATCCACAAATTTCATCCACATATATCAAATGCATATCGGGATGTTCGGTTCCATCTCCTGCATAAGGACTAGGTAGCAGTGTTCTATCATACCCAAATGAATTTAATATTCAATAATTTCAGTAGGTGCAGTAGGTTGAGGGGTAACTAATTGTGGTCCCGGTCGAGGTGAAGATACCCCGAACAAACCCCTCAAAGGATTGTTCTCCATAGTAACAAGTGACAGTAAATTTCAGCGTGTAGTACAAATGATAGGTTGTTTGTGTGAAATGGTAAAAATTCAAATTGTATGATGATGACCCACAAGTATATGGGATCAATTGTAGCCTTTTCAACAAGTAAGAGTGTCGAACCCAACGAGGAGCAGAAGGAAATGACAAGTGGTTTTCAGTAAGGTAATGTCTGCAAGTTCTAAAATTGTAAGTAACAGAGTAGTTTGATAGCAAGATAATTTGTAACGAGAAAGTAACGATAGTAGTAACAAAAGTGCAGCAAGGTAGCCCAATCCTTTTGAGTCAAAGAACATGCCAAAACGGTCTCTTATAATAAGGAAAGCGTTCTTGAGGGTACACGGGAATTTCATCCAGTCACTTTCATCACGTTGGTTCGATACGTGTTCGCTACTTTGATAATTTGATATGTGGGTGGACTGGTGCTTAGATGATGTTCTTACTTGAACAAACCTCCTACTTACGATTAACCCCGTTGCAAGAATCCGCAACTATGAGAAAAGTATTAATAATAAATTCTAACCGTAGCATTAAATTTTTGGATCCAATCGGTCCCTTACGAAATAGCGCACAAACTAGGGTTTAAGCTTCTGTCACTCTCGCAACCCATCATCTAATAACTACTCCACAATGCATTCCCTTAGGACCAAATATGGTGAAGTGTCATGTAGTCGACATTCACATGAGACCACTAAGGGAATCACAACATACATACTATCAAAATATCAAACACATAACAAGTTCACATGATTACTTGCAACAAGATTTCTCCCGTGACCTCAAGAACAAAAGTAACTACTCACAAATGATAATCTCAAGATCAGAGGGGTGTTAAATAGCATAATGGATCTGAACATTTAATCTTCCATCAAATAAACCATATAGTAATCAACTACAAGATGTAACCAACACTACTAGTCACCCACAAGCACCAATCTATAGTTTCGGAACAAAAGATTGAACACAAGAGATGAACTAGGGTTTGAGATGAGATGGTTCTATTGAAGATGTTGATGGAGATTGCCCTCCCCAAGATGGGAGAGTTGTTGGTGATGATGATGACGATGATTTCCCCCTCCGGGGGGGAAGTTCCCCTGGCAGAATCGCTCCGCCAGAGGGCAAAAGTGTTCCTGCCCAAGTTCTGCCTCGAGACGGTGGAGCTTCGTCCCGAAAGTCCTCACCTTATTTTTTCTAGGTCAAAATGACTTATATACCAGAAGAGGGGCACTGGAGGTGGGCTGGGCTGAGCACAACCCACCAGGGTGCGCCTGGGGGGGCAGGAGGGCCCTGGTGTCTTGTGCTCACCATGTGGCCCCCTCCGGCAGTTATTTGCTCCACTATTTCTTATTTATTCTATAAAAATTCCCCGTGAAGTTTCAGCTCATTTGGAGTTGTACAGAATAGGTAGCGTGACATAGCTTTTTCAGGTCCAGATTTCCACCTGCCGGAATTCTCCCTCTTTGTGTGTACCTTGCATATTATGAGAGAAAAGGCATTAGAATTACTCCAAAAAGCATTTTATGCATAAAACATTATAAAATAATAGTAGGTAAACATGATGCAAAATGGACGTATCATATGACCAAAAAGTTTATATGCTGAAATCGGAAGCACGGCTTCTGGTTTATATGCTGTAGACACTGAACTTTGTATCTACTGCCCCTGAAAAAGTTGCATCCTTTCTGTCTATGACCAAGAAAAAAATAGCCTCCTTTCTGAGTAGAAAAAAACATAAATTCTTCCAATTCCATGAGCCAGGGCAGCAACACTCTTCCAATTTGTCTCTACAGAACTGTTCCAGCTGGAGCGGACCACCATATCAAAAATGAGTTTAGGAGAGTTATAACAATGGAAATACATTCAGAGCAGAGCAGAACAACACACAAGTCAAGATTTGGTGGAGAGGGGAAGGGACCGTACCATAAAAACCAGAGGGAGGCGGAGGTCCGGCGGCTCGTCGAGGTGTAGGTCCTATGGCTCGGCCACGGCATCCTAGTACAAATTACCTTCGTCTCCGCCTCCGGCGTCCTAGGCGGCGCAACCACCGGAGCTAGGAAAATTCATGTGATAGTTCATATGCTAAAAAACTCAAAAAATTAATAAATAGAAGACATGATTATGGAGAAACACCTGAACAACAATATGCAATTTTAAAGCACACCACCGACTAAAATTGCCTGTTCAAGTTTCCTGGTACAAGCCTAAAATTATCACAGGAAGATAACAATGGTGAGTGTGTGCATCTTTTTCTGCTTTCAAGCTTGGTGGTGTTTTTCTAAGCCCCCTTCCAATTTCTGCATGCTAAACAGTCCGATCATGTAACTAAACTGTCCTAATTCCTTAGCGTAGTGGGCCAGTTCGCTTAAATGGTCAGATAACAAATCCTAGATACCAGCAAAGATCTTAAGTGCCTTTTGTTTGTTCAGTTGATCTATGGATGCGGTGAGGTTACTGTAGATGATATCCAACTCTGAAGCAATGTCCTCTAAAAGGGTTCCCCACCGGCCTATATGCAACACCTAGTTTTATCTCCTACTGCTATTTCTGAATACAGTGTAGTATTATCATGGCTACAATTTACCAATTCTAGTCACAGAGCACAATCTAGGTGTGTAAATAATGCATTGAGATATCGTTCGAACTAATAGAAAGTGCTATTGTGGGAATGGAAAATGAGGTAAAAAACTGAACCTGGTTTAACCGTTGGTCAATAATGAACTCTTTCTCCTTCAGGTTATAGCACAAACTTGAAAGCCCGGAACAAATGGCCTACTTTCTAGAAACAGAGAAACGCAATAAGGGGATATAGCAGTGATAAAAGGTAAAGGTTGCTATAGAAATTGTAGTGATCCTAATCAGCTCAAAACACCCAACACCAGCGAACATTTTGTACAAACTCGTTGTATAATTAGTACCACTGATAGCTCATCTTTAGATCCTAAACCTTCTGAAAAAACTCAAATTCCAAAGAAGAATGTTGTATCTGGGTAAATATTTATGGTGGAATTCCTATTAAATGTTGCTCTGCTCCAGTAAAGCTAATGGTAGCTACACTAGAACATCATGCATTAAAATGACCTCTCTGAGGTATAGACTATACGGTGCCACGAAAAGAAATGAATGCAGTAGATAGCTAGAAAGAAAGTGAGTAAAACTCTATACATGCACTGAAAGGACTTTATGTGAGGGGCAATATTACTTACCTGTGTATGTGAGATTCAGGAACGCAACACCGATGCTTGTGATCCCTGCCATCTCACCTAAAACTGAAGTAGCCTGCTCAAAAGAAAAGTGGTGAAGTCAAGATACATATAATCAAGACCATAGTTGTCCTGCCCAAGTTAGACTTTCCAAAAATCCCAGCCAATTGCTGAAACTAGGACAAGATCTTTACATATACACTGATTTAGCAATCACAAGCATGAACTTCTCTTGCGCGCAAGCATCATATCTCAGGCAATACCATCAATTTCGGAAATTATTGAACTATTTTGCCCTCTTTGGAGTGTGGACACAACCACATGTTTCTCCCTCATGCTTCATCCGTCCATCCAATTGACAGTTCATTCTTTGTAAACTCAGATTCATTTGCTTGCTACAGAGAATGTGTGATTCATTTGGTTGTTGGTCCCATGAGCTAGCTTCCTACACCCAACCAGCCTTTGAAAGTTAAGGTAAAGAAAAACCTGATCAAAGTTCGTCGGCTTAGTGGCGAGGACCTGACCGACTGAGGTAGCAGAGTGCGGGATCAGCGAGCGGCGGCCGAGTGGGGGATCGACGGTGGCGGAGCAAAGGATCGGCGAGCGGCGAACTTTGTGGTCTCGTTGGCCAACGAGGGCGGCTTCGGCGGCGGCTCCCGCAGCGACCTGTGTCAGCTCCCCCGGCTACCTGCGGTGAAGGGCGCGACGGGTGGCTCCGGCGGCGTCTCCCCGAGGAAGGGCGCGACGGCTCCCTCCTGCAGCGAAGGACACGATGGGCGGCTACCTACGGCGAAGAGTGCGGCGGGTGGCTCCGGCGGCGTGTCCCGCAACGAAGGAAGTGGTGGCTCCCTCCCGTGGAGAAGGGCGGCTTCCCGTGGCTAATGGCGGCGGGAGGCTGCTGGAGCAACGGCAGGGCGGCGGACGGCGCAGGAGGAGGAGGAGGTGGCGAGAGAGGTCGTGTGGTCGTGTGCGGGTAGCGGGTAGCGGTTTTTTTGAACAACATGGCAGATTAGCGATCGAATGGATTCTAGTGGCTTAACGCATGGTTGATAGCGTTAAACACCGGAGGATTAAGAGCCATTAGATGTTGATTATCGATGGATGTGATTGTTTGGATATATCCCCTCTCTTCCTTTTATAGGGGTAGTAGATATGAACTGGTTAGATTGGGTGTAAATTCACGATGTGGGATTATTATTAGTCAAACAAGCACAGAAGGCGCAACCAGGCGACGTATAATTCTTTGTGGAGAAACAATCGAATTGCTTTTACTCACTTATTTTTGGACCGTGGGTTTATTTTCATAGAAGTCAAGGGGTTTTCTGTAAAAATGTCGTGATGGTGAACCCTATAGAAGCAATAGCCGCTTTATTAGTAGGTAAAGAAATACATGGCGAAATGATACAAGGTAGTGAGAAAACCCTTTTACACGGTAGATCCTTGGATTACCGGATAACACAAATGCACACCACTACGTCGTTGAGAAATAATACAGGCAGGTTTGAATACAACGCTCACGCCCAGGACACCTAAGCTTCACAACACCACCCTCAGGAGGAGGATCTTCACTCCGAACCCTAGCATGGAGAGGAGAACCACCCTTTTGGCCTTTCCTGGCAAGTCTTGTACGAGAGTAGTTATAAAGTAATCTTTTACCCGTGTGCATGCGCTGGACGATGCACAGAAGCACCGAGTTTATAGTCCCACCAGCAGGGGCCATTTATCATTGTTCTTGTCCTACACTTCCTACGAAATATTTGTGACACCCCTGATTCAATTATACACTAATCATACACGCAAACGTGTACGATCAAGATCAGGGACTCACGGGAAGGTATCATAACACAACTCTAAACACAAATTAAAGTCATACAAGCTTCATATTACAAGTCAGGGGCCACTACTGCAGGATGCTGCTAACGCGACACTACGATCAGAGACCCTTTGACGAAACTGTGTGCGATGCATTAATCGCAAACGAGGATGTAAAAAACGGTCAAAAAATGTGCAAAACATTTGCGATGGCGGGGCCATCAAACATGGTTCAGATTTTAGTTGCATGTGCGATGCAGGGCACACGGTTAATCCATTCGAACTGTTTGCGATGAGGCAGAACAATAGAAACGGGCAGCCATATCAATGTGTGTGCGATATACTGCATACAGTTCGCTCCGATGTTGCTATTAGGGAGTGCAACAGAAACGGTTAGCCTTATCAAGTTGTGTGTGATATACGGCATACGGTTCACTCGGACAAACTGTTTTTGATTAGGGAACACAATAGAAATGGTTCAAATTAACAAGATGTGTGTGATACGTGGCAAACAGCCGACTCAGATGAACTGTTTGCGATGAGAAATTACAACACAGACGGTTAATACAGTTAGTTCGTGTGCGATTCCATGTGTAAAAAAAAACTTTAAAAAATGCAAACTAGTTGCTTGCGGTGGCTAGGAGTATCGCACATGATGCGTCTTTGAGTACTCGTGTGCGATGATTAGTAAGTTACACATACATTTCCTTTTGTTAACACTTGTGTGATAAGTAACACGTGGCACCGGATACGGTATTCGGGTATTGTGTGTGCTTCACTTAGTCTTCTCGCGCTCCAGTGAATGCTTCCCGCGCTCCACATGGGTGAATTGTAAAATCCACGCCTCTTCCCTTATCAGTTTCCCGCACCAGCTAATGGCTTGCTGCATATAACCCAGGAGGCAATGCACTGTCGTGGCACTCTGCGCAGATCTAGTCCTCACCCATCTACCATTAGTTATTCCAAGCATGCCAGGCAACGACCAAAGCTTCGACGTCGACGCCTATCTGCGTTACATCTTTGGCGAGGAGAATGAGCCGGAGCAGGTCGGGGAGCAAGAGCTTCATCGGCCGGTGCAGGCACCATGGCCCATCGGCAGCGATATCAGCATGACAGTCCTTGGGAGCACAATCAACATATTGCAGAGGAGGTGTGATGAGCAGTTTGCCATCCAGCATGCAAAATATCCAGAGCTGCTCGGCGGCATGATCGACGACCCACCCGAAGAGCCGCCGTCACCAGTGCTCATCGAGAGCCTGATGCCCCACAAGAATGGGCAGAGGACCTCTGCGATTCAGTCAAGACACAGGCAGCTTGCGGCTTCATCATTGTCCGCGGCGGCCGTGTCAACCTCGATCCTGATGATGTGGTGGCGAAGCTCGAGGGCATCCTTGGCGGAGTTGACGTCCCCGACGAAGTAGAACATCGCTAACGTGATATCTTGAGGATGCAGGTGATGGACAGAATTTTCTACCAGGCCAGGGACATGGAAATGGAGCGGTTCCGCAGAGATATCATGCGCGTGATTGCATGCTGTCAAGCTCTTGTGGAAGAGGCCCAACAGCCCCAAGAGCCTCCCAGCGCCAGCAGCTCCGTAGGCGGAGGCGGGTCGGGACACTTGGAGTGAACAACCGCAAGGGTGCTATGCTGATCATGGAGTCCAAGAAGACCATCATCGAAAGGCCGCCAGCTGAGCCTTTTAGCCTATATTTTATTATAATTGTATGCATATGTAGGTCGTGAGTGTTCTGGGCCTTGCCGCATGTGGCATTTTAAATTATCCTGAATATGTAAGACAATTATTAACCGTTGCCATTGTAAATTTGCCTCAACTGCGAGCAGAGCGCGCGCAGGGACGCCAGAGCGGAGTGCGCCGCGGCCGCCTCAATGGCAAGCAAAACACGCGGATGGACGCGAGCAGAGCGCGCCGCGGCCGCCTCAACGACGAGCAACCACGTGGTCAACCTTCTAATATCAATAAATTTTGTCCTTGTTTCTCGTCACATTGCAGATTACAACGCAATAAGTAATTGCAAATATATTCACACCTATCAAACTAATAAATGTTCACACTTAGCACCGGGCTATAAAAACTACCCACTCAAAAATTACTTCACAGTTCCTCTCCCCATCACCCACAAAACTGGTCTTTCCTGTCAAGTCGTTCCGCCATGACCGATAGGAGGAGTTTCGGGTGGACATATAACCAGGCAGCAAAGACCAAGGCCGCGGAAGCACTAGAGAGGTCCCGCCGCGAAGCGGCAGCCGCAGCAGAGATGTCCCGGCGTGCCACGGAGCCCTCGAACGAGCTCTCACGGGCACGCGAGGGATCTCACAAGCGCACTCGCCGCGTCGGCCATCGAGATGAGCTGGTGTTCCTGAAGTCCTTGGTCGGCGACGGCGACATTCTCGTTGGCGTCATTAAGCAGCAGGAGCTGGTCGACGGCTTGATGAAGCTGCTCGAGATCAGCGATACCTCATTTGACAAGGCGACCAGCCTCGTCGAGCAACTCATGGGTGTCAATGCGAAGCTTCTCAAGGCGCTCGCCGAGAAGGAGGAGGAGGCCGTCGGTTGGAAGATGCTGCATGAGCAGAGCAGTGCCTCGGGGATGGCACTGACAGCGGTCGTGAAGGAACTGATGGGTGACTTGAGGAAGCTCCGGATCGAGCACGAGCAGGAGGTGGAGGAATCCGTGGCTGCTTTCAAGCAAAGTAGTGAGGAATTGAAGAAGGAGCTGGAGGATATCATCGCCTGACGATCCATCGACGAGTAGAGACAATAGCGACCTAGATCGTTGTCTACGAGTTCCTTCTTCTCATGACCCTGTGTCTTCCGGGCTTTGCTGCATGTGGCATTTTAAATTTTCCGGAATATTTAAGACAATTATTATCCGTGCCATTGTAAATTTGTCGTCGTATTATCCGTTGCCATTTTATTTGTCGTCGTATTATCCGTTTCCCTATGTGGCAATTTAAATTAGGCCGGAATACGAGTTGAAAACACGAGCAAAGCAAATGCTGCCATGGGATCACAAGCAAACACCCTCCGTCTAGGTGCTTTAATTAACCCATTAATGGAGAAGTTCTAAGCGAAGCGGGCGGCGGCTGGTGCATGGTCAAAGAGCTCGCTTGCCGGTGAGCATGGGCGGCCTTGCTGCTCGCACGTGTCCCGTCGAGCCTGCGAGGTGGACAGGATGCATGCGTCCCATCGAGCCTGTGTGGCGGACTGCTCGCACACATCCCATCGAGCCTGCACGGCGGACGTCTCGCGCTCGTCCTGTCTAATCAAACAGTTGCACGCACGCCACCGAGTATGGTTAAATTTTGACACGGTTCATATAATACAACCGTTTGCGATATTAACCTGTCAGCTATTTGTTTCAAAAAGGACTTTGTTGGCAATTAATGTGTGCGCCTTGTCTCAAACTGGACGATTTTTTTACCATGGCATATATGTGCCATGTCATGAAACCATGCCAAGTTTCATGTTTTTTGGGTGAGTTTTTGATTTACTGCGATTTAAAAACCGAGATTCTCAATGTTTCAGGATGATGAGAAGTTTGTAATTCATTCCCATTCCTTAAATCAGACCTAAACATGCACCCAATGACACATGTACGATTTCCCACCCATTTTGCTTCACTGGAGCATGTGCTTGTAGTTCAAATTTGAATTATGCACTACATTAAATGCCTAGAATACTTAATTAATATATAGAATGGCCAAATGAACCATGAATAGTTTCAAATTTCAGCACGACACTCCTGTTATTCTATGTTGCCTGTAGAAAACAAAGTTCAAGGCGAGAAGAGGCAGCGATTATCGTTTTGCCCACAAGAGGGGCATGTTTCCCTACCGGAACCACGAGGGTTGCGACAGGCTCTGGTTTGTAAGAGGCTTGTAATATAGCTTCGCCCAAATTGGACAATTATACGTACCATGTAGTGACACCATGCCAAGTTTTACGATTTCCTGGTGAGTTTTGGATTTACAGAGATTTAAAAACCGAGATTCGCAATGTTTGTGGCCAAGCCAGGACGACGAGACGGTTGAATTCATTCCCATTCGTTCCATGGGACCTAAACATGCACCCCAAGGACACATGTACGTTTTTTCTAGCCATTTTGGTGCACTCGAGCATGTATTTGTAGTTCGGATTTGAATTATGGACACAAAACGGCTAAAATACTCAATTGATGAATAAAAAAGGCAAACAAACCCTGAATAATTTCAAAGTCCAGTGTGAATCTCCCGTTGTTCCGTGCTGCGTGGAGAAGAAAATACAAGGCTAGAAGAGGGAGCGATTATCGTTTGGCCCACAAGGGGACATGTTTCCCTATCGAAACCATGATGGTTCTTCCGATAGGCTCCGGTTTGTAATAAAGCTTGGCCCAAATTGGCAATGTTTTTACCACGACATATATGTGCCATGACATGACACTATGCCACCTTTGATGACTTTCTCGTGAGTTTTGGATTTATGGGGATTTAAAAACTGAGATTCGAAATGTTTGAGGATGAGCCAGGACGCCGGTGAAGGAAATATGCCCTAGAAGCAATAATAAAGTTGTTATTGAAGGAAATATGCCCTAGAGGCAATAATAAAGTTATTATTTATTTCCTTATATCATGATAAATGTTTATTATTCATGCTAGAATTGTATTACCGAAAACTTAGTACGTGTGTGAATACATAGACAAACATAGTGTCACTAGTATGCCTCTATTTGACTAGCTCGTTGATCAAAGATGGTTATGTTTCCTAGCCATTGACATGGGTTGTCATTTGATTAACGGGATCACATCATTAGGAGAATGATGTGATTGACTTGACCCATTCCATTAGCTTAGCACTCGATCGTTTAGTATGTTGCTATTGCTTTCTTCTTGACTTATACATGTTCCTATGACTATGAGATTATGCAACTCCTGTTTACCGGAGGAACACTTTGTGTGCTGCCAAACGTCACAACGTAACTGGGTGATTATAAAGGTGCTCTACAGGTGTCTCCGAAGGTACTTGTTGGGTTGGCGTATTTCGAGATTAGGATTTTTCACTCCGATTGTCGGAGAGGTATCTCTGTGCCCACTTGGTAATGCACATCACTTAAAGCCTTGCAAGCATTGCAACTAATGAGTTAGTTGCGGGATGATGTATTACGAAACGAGTAAAGAGACTTGCCGGTAACGAGATTGAACTAGGTATTGAGATACCGACGATCGAATCTCGGGCAAGTAACATACCGATGACAAAGGGAACAACGTATGTTGTTATGCGGTTTGACCGATAAACATCTTCGTAGAATATGCAGGAGCCAATATGAGCATCCAGGTTCCGCCATTGGTTATTGACCGGAGACGTGTCTCGGTCATGTCTACATAGTTCTCGAACCCATAGGGTCCGCACGCTTAAAGTTAGATGACGGTTATATTACGAGTTTATGTGTTTTGATGTACCGAAGGAGTTCGGAGTCCCGGATGAGATCAGGGACATGACGAGGAGTCTCGAAATGGTCGAGACGTAAAGATCGATATATTGGACAACTATATTTGGACATCGGAAAGGTTCCGAGTGATTCAGGTATTTTTCGGAGTACCGGAGAGTTACGGGAATTCGTATTGGGCCTTAATGGGCCATACGGGAAAGGAGAGAAAGGCCCCAAAGGGTGGCCGCACCCCTCCCCATGGACTAGTCCGAATTGGACTAGGGAGGGGGGGCGCCCCCTTCCTTCCTTCTCCTTCTCCTACTCCAACAAGGAAAGGAGGAGTCCTACTCCTGGTGGGAGTAGGACTCCCCCCTTGGCACGCCCTTCTCCTAGGCCGGCCGCCTCCCCCCTTGCTCCTTTATATACGGGGGTAGGGGGGCACCCCAAAGATACAACAATTGATCTCTTGATCTCTTAGCCGTGTGCGGTGCCCCCCTCCACCATAATCCACCTCGATAATATCGTAGCGGTGCTTAGGCGAAGCCCTGCGTCGGTAGAACATCATCATCGTCACCACGCCGTCGTGCTGACGGAACTCTCCCTCAAAGCTCGGCTGGATCGGAGTTCGAGGGACGTCATCGAGCTGAACATGTGCTGAACTCGGAGGTGCCGTACGTTCGGTACTTGGATCGGTCGGATCGTGAAGACGTACGACTACATCAACCGCGTTGTGCTAACGCTTCCGCTTTCGGTCTACGAGGGTACGTGGACAACACTCTCCCCTCTCGTTGCTATGCATCACCATGATCTTGCGTGTACGTAATTTTTTTTTGAAATTACTACGTTCCCCAAACAGTGGCATCCGAGCTGGGTCTTATGCGTAGATGTCATATGCACGAGTAGAACACAAGTGAGTTGTGGGCGATATAAGTCATACTGCTTACCAGCATGTCATACTTTGGTTCGGCAGTATTGTTGGATGAAGCGGCCCGGACCGACATTACGCTTACGCTTACGCAAGACTGGTTCTACCGACGTGCTTTGCACATAGGTGGCTGGCGGGTGTCAGTTTCTCCAACTTTAGTTGAACCGAGTGTGGCTACGCCCGGTCCTTGCGAAGGTTAAAACAGCACCAACTTGACAAACTATCGTTGTGGTTTTGATGCGTAGGTAAGAACAGTTCTTGCTAAGCCCGTAGCAGCCACGTAAAACTTGCAACAACAAAGTAGAGGACGTCTAACTTGTTTTTGCAGGGCATGTTGTGATGTGATATGGTCAAAGCATGATGCTAAATTTATTGTATGAGATGATCATGTTTTGTAACCGAGTTATTGGCAACTGGCAGGAGCCATATTGGTGTCGCTTTATTGTATGCAATGCAATCGCCCTGTAATGCTTTATGCTTTACTTTATCACTAAGCGGTAGCGATAGTCTTAGAAGCATAAGATTGGCGAGACGACAACGATGCTACGATGGAGATCAATGTGTCGCGCCGGTGACGATGGTGATCCTGACGGTGCTTCGGAGATGGAGATCACAAGCACAAGATGATGATGGCCATATCATATCACTTATATTGATTGCATGTGATGTTTATCTTTTATGCATCTTATCTTGCTTTGATTGTCGGTAGCATTATAAGATGATCCCTCACTAAATTATCAAAGTATAAGTGTTCTCCCTGAGTATGCACCATTGCGAAAGTTCTTCGTGCTGAGACACCACGTGATGATCGGGTGTGATAGGCTCTACGTTCAAATACAACGGGTGCAAAACAGTTGCACACACGGAATACTCAGGTTAAGCTTGATGAGCCTAGCATATAACAGATATGGCCTCGGAACACGGAGACCGAAAGGTCGAGCGTGAATCATATAGTAGATATGATCAACATAGTGATGTTCACCATTGAAACTACTCCATCTCACGTGATGATCGGACATGGTTTAGTTGATATGGATCACGTGATCACTTAGAAGATTAGAGGGATGTCTATCTAAGTGGGAGTTCTTAAGTAATATGATTAATTGAACTGAAATTTATCATGAACTTAGTCCTGATAGTATTTTGCAAATTATGTTGTAGATCAATAGCTCGCGTTGTTGCTTCCCTATGTTTATTTTGATATGTTCCTAGAGAAAAATTATGTTGAAAGATGTTAGGAGCAATGATGCGGATTGGATCCGTGATCTGAGGATTATCCTCATTGCTGCACAGAAGAATTATGTCCTTGATGCACCGCTAGGTGACAGACCTATTGCAGGAGCAGATGCAGACGTTATGAACGTTTGGCTAGCTCAATATGATGACTACTTGATAGTTTAGTGCACCATGCTTCACGGCTTAGAATCGGGACTTCAAAGACGTTTTGAACGTCATGGACCATATGAGATATTCCAGGAGTTGAAGTTAATATTTCAAGCAAATACCCGAGTTGAGAGATATGAAGTCTCCAACAAGTTCTATAGCTAAAAGATGGAGGAGAATAGCTCAAGCAGTGAGCATGTGCTCAGATTGTCTGGGTACTACAATCGCTTGAATCAAGTGGGAGTTAATCTTCCAGATAAAATAGTGATTGACAGAATTCTCTAGTCACCATCACCAAGTTAGTAGAACTTCGTGATGAACTATAGTATGCAAGGGATGACGAAAGTAATTCCCGAGCTCTTCGATGCTGAAATCGACGAAGGTAGAAATCAAGAAAGAGCATCAAGTGTTGATGGTTAACAAGACCACTAGTTTCAAGAAAAGGGCAAAGGGATAGAACCGGAACTTCAAGAAGAACGGCAAGCAAGTTGCTGCTCAAGTGAAGAAGCCCAAGTCTGGACCTAAGCCTGAGACTAAGTGCTTCTACTGCAAAGGGACTGGTCACTGGAAGCGGAACTGCCCCAAGTATTTGGTGGATAAGAAGGATGGCAAAGTGAACAAAGGTATATTTGATATACAGATTATTGATGTGTATTTTACTAGTGTTCGTAGCAACCCCTCGGTATTTGATACTGGTTCAGTTGCTAAAGAGTAGTAACTCGAAACGGGAGTTGCAAACATAAACTAGTTAAGGATGAAGTGACGATGTGTATTGGAAGTGGTTCCAAGATTGATATGATCATCATCGCACACACCCTATACTTTCGGGATTAGTGTTGAACCTAAATAAGTGTTATTTGGTGTTTGCGTTGAGCATGAATATGATTTGATCATGTTTATTGCAATACATTTATTTATTTAAAGTCAGAGAATAATTGTTGTTCTGTTTACATGAATAGAACCTTCAATGGTCATAGACCCAATGAAAATGATCTGTTGGATCTCGATTGTAGTGATACACATATTCATAATACTGAAGCCAAAAGATGCAAAGTTAATAATGATAGTGCAACTTATTTGTGGCACTACCGTTTAGGTCATATTGGTGTAAAGCGCATGAAGAAACTCCATGCTGATGGGCTTTTGGAATCACTTGATGCTTGCGAACCATGCCTTATGGGCAAGATGACTAAGACTCCGTTCTCCGGAACAATGGAGCAAGCAACTGACTTATTGGAAATAATACATACTGATGTATGCGATCCGATGAGTGTTGAGACTCGCGGCGGGTATCGTTATTTTCTGACCTTCACAGATGATTTGAGCAGATATGGGTATATCTACTTGATGAAACATAGATCTGAAACATTTGAAAAGTTCAAAGAATTTCAGAGTGAAGTGGAAAATCATCGTGACAAGAAAATAAGGTTTCTACGATCTGATCGCGGAGACAAATATTTGAGTTATGAGTTTGGTCTTCAATTAAAACAATGTGGAATAGTTTCACAAAATCGTGCCACCTGGAACACCACAACATAATGGTGTGTCCGAACGTCATAACCGTACTTTATTGGATATAGTGAGATCTATGATGTTTCTTACCGATTTACCACTATAGTTTTGGGGTTATGCATTAGAGTCAGCTGCATTCACGTAAAAAAGGGCACCATCTAAATCCGTTTGAGACGACACCGTATGAACTGTAGTTTGGCAAGAAACCAAAGTTGTCGTTTCTTAAAGTTTGGGGTTGCGATGCTTATAAGAAAAAGTTTCATCCTGATAAGCTCAAACCCAAATCGGAGAAATGTGTCTTCATAGGATACCCAAAGGAGACAATTGGGTACACATTCTATCACAGATCCGAAGGCAAGATATTCGTTGCTAAGAATGGATCCTTTCTAGAGAAGGAGTTTCTCTCGAAAGAAGTGAGTGGGAGGAAAGTAGAACTTGATGAGGTAACTGTACCTGCTCCCTTATTGGAAAGTAGTTCATCACAGAAATTTGTTCCTGTGACTCCTACACCAATTAGTGAGGAAGCTAATGATGATGATCATGTAACTTCAGATCAAGTTACTATCGAACCTTGTAGGTCAACCAGAGTGAGATCCGCACTAGAGTGGTACGGTAATCCTGTTCTGGAGGTCATGTTACTTGACCATGACGAACCTACGAACTATGAGGAAGCGATGATGAGCCCAGATTCCGCGAAATGGCTTGAGGCCATGAAATCTGAGATGGGATCCATGTATGAGAACAAAGTATGGACTTTGATTTACTTGCCCAATGACCGGCGAGCCATTGAGATTAAATGGATCTTCAAGAGGAAGACAGACGCTGATAGTAGTGTTACTATTTACAAAGCTAGAATTGTCGCAAAATGGTTTTTCGACAAGTTCAAGGTGTTGACTACGATGAGAGTTTCTCACTCGTATCTATGCTTAAGTCTGTCCGAATCATGTTAGCAATTGCCGCATTTTATGAAATCTGGCAAATGGATAAGCAAAACTGCATTCCTTAATGGATTTATTAAAGAAGAGTTGTATATGATGCAACCAGAAGGTTTTGTCGATCCTAAAGGTGTTAACAAAATGTGCAAGCTCCAGCGATCCATCTATGGACTGGTGCAAGCATCTCGGAGTTGGAATATACGCTTTGATGAGTTGATCAAAGCATATAGTTTTATACAGACTTGCGGTGAAGCCTGTATTTACAAGAAAGTGAGTGGGAGCACTACAGCATTTCTGATAAGTATATGTGAATGACATATTGTTGATCGGAAATAATGTAGAATTATTCTGCAAAGCATAAAGGAGCGTTTGAAAGGAGTTTTTCAAAGAAAGACCTCGGTGAAGCTGCTTACATATTGAGCATCAAGATCTATAGAGATAGATCAAAACGCTTGATAAGTTTTTTCAATGAGTACATACCTTGACAAGATTTTGAAGTAGTTCAAAATGGAACAGTCAAAGAAAGAGTTCTTGCCTGTGTTACAAGGTGTGAAATTGAGTAAGACTCAAAGCCCGACCACTGCAGAAGATAGAAAGAGAATGAAAGTCATTCCCTATGCCTCAGCCATAGGTTCTATAAAGTATGCCATGCTATGTACCAGATCTATTGTATACCCTACCACTGAGTTTGGCAAGGGAGTACAATAGTGATCTAGGAGTAGATCACTGGAAGCGGTCAAAATTATCCTTAGTGGAATAAGGATATGTTTCTCGATTATGGAGGTGACAAAAAGGTTCGTCGTAAAGGGTTACGTCGATGCAAGTTTTGACACTGATCCAGATGACTCTAAGTCTCAATCTGGATACATATTGAAAGTGGGAGCAATTAGCTAGAGTAGCTCCGTGCAGAGCATGGTTGACATAGAAATTTGCAAAATACATACGGATCTGAATGTGGCAGACCCGTTGACTAAACTTCTCTCACAAGCAAAACATGATCACACCTTACTACTCTTTGGGTGTTAATAACATTGCAATGTGAACTAGATTATTGACTCTAGTAAACCCTTTGGGTGTTGGTCACATGACAATGTGAACTATGGGTGTTAATCACATGATGATGTGAACTATTGGTGTTAAATCACATGGTGATGTGAACTACATTATTGACTCTAGTGCAAGTGGGAGATTGAAGGAAATATGCCCTAGAGGCAATAATAAAGTTATTATTTATTTCCTTATATCATGATAAATGTTTATTATTCATGCTAGAATTGTATTAACCGGAAACTTAGTACATGTGTGAATACATAGACAAACATAGTGTCACTAGTATGCCTCTACTTGACTAGCTCGTTGATCAAAGATGGTTATGTTTCCTAGCCATTGACATGGGTTGTCATTTGATTAACGGGATCACATCATTAGGAGAATGATGTGATTGACTTGACCCATTCCGTTAGCTTAGCACTCGATCATTTAGTATGTTGTTATTGCTTTCTTCATGACTTATACATGTTCCTATGACTATGAGATTATGCAACTCCCGTTTACCGGAGGAACACTTTGTGTGCTGCCAAACGTCACAACGTAACTGGGTGATTATAAAGGTGCTCTACAGGTGTCTCCGAAGGTACTTGTTGGGTTGGCGTATTTCGAGAATAGGATTTGTCACTCCAATTGTCGGAGAGGTATCTCTGGGCCCACTTGGTAATGCACATCACTTAAAGCCTTGCAAGCATTGCAACTAATGAGTTAGTTGCGGGATGATGTATTATGGAACGAGTGAAGAGACTTGCCGGTAATGAGATTGAACTAGGTATTGAGACACCGACGATCGAATCTCGGGCAAGTAACATACCGATGACAAAGGGAACAACGTATGTTGTTATGCGGTTTGACCGATAAAGATCTTCGTAGAATATGTGGGAGCCAATATGAGCATCCAGGTTCCGCTATTGGTTATTGACCGGAGACATGTCTCGGTCATGTCTATGTAGTTCTCGAACCCGTAGGGTCCACACGCTTAAAGTTAGATGACATTTATATTATGAGTTTGGAGTCCCGGATGAGATCAGGGACATGACGAGGAGTCTCGAAATGGTCGAGACGTAAAGATCGATATATTGGACGACTATATTCGGACATCGGAAAGGTTCCGAGTGATTCGGGTATTTTTCGGAGTACCGGAGAGTTACGGGAATTCGTATTGGGCCTTAATGGGCCATACGGGAAAGGAGAGAAAGGCCCCAAAGGGTGGCCGCACCCCTCCCCATGGACTAGTCCGAATTGGACTAGGGAGGGGGGGCGCCCCCTTCCTTCCTTCTCCTTCTCCTACTCCAACAAGGAAAGGAGGAGTCCTACTCCCGGTGGGAGTTGGACTCCCCCCTTGGCGCGCCCTCCTTCTAGACCGGCCGCCTCCCCCCTTGCTCCTTTATATACGGGGGTAGGGGGCACCCCAAAGATACAACAATTGATCTCTTGATCTCTTAGCCGTGTGCGGTGCCCCCCTCCACCATAATCCACCTCGATAATATCATAGCGGTGCTTAGGCGAAGCCCTGCGTCGGTAGAACATCATCATCGTCACCACGCCGTCGTGCTGACGGAACTCTCCCTCAAAGCTCGGTGGATTGGAGCTCGAGGGACGTCATCGAGCTGAACGTGTGCTGAACTCGGAGGTGCCGTACGTTCGGTACTTGGATCGGTCGGATCATGAAGACGTACGACTACATCAACCGCGTTGTTCTAACGCTTCCGCTTTCGGTCTACGAGGGTACGTGGACAACACTCTCCCCTCTCGTTGCTATGCATCACCATGATCTTGCGTGTACGTAATTTTTTTTGAAATTATTACGTTCCCCAAATAGTTATTTTATATGTACTTATATCATGATAAATGTTTATTATTCATGCTAGAATTGTATTAACCGGAAACTTGATACATGTGTGGATACATAGACAAAACACCGTGTCCCTAGTAAGCCTCTACTAGACTAGCTCGTTAATCAAAGATGGTTAAGTTTCCTAACCATAGACATAAGTGTTGGGGAACGTAGCATGCAATTTCAAAAATTTTCCTACGATCACGCAAGATCTATCTAGGAGATGCATAGCAACGAGAGGGGAAGAGTGTGTCCATGTACCCTCTTAGACCGAAAGCGGAAGCGTTAGTTTAACGCGGTTGATGTAGTCGAACGGCTTCACGATCCAGCCGATCAAGTACCGAACGTACGACACCTCCGAGTTCTGCACACGTTCAGCTCGATGACATCCCTCGAACTCTTGATTCAGCAGAGGATCGAGGGAGAGTTTCGTCAGCACGATGGCGTGGTGACGGTGATGGTGATGTGATCTGCGTAGGGCTTCGCCTAAGCACTACGTGAATATGACCGGAGGAGTAAACCGTGGAGAGAGACGCTGCACATGGCCTGGAACAATTGGTGTGTCTCCAAGGGTTGCCTTGCCCATGTATATAAAGGAGGGAGAGGAGGAGGCTGGCCACCAGGGGCACGCCATGAGGGAGGGAGTCCTACTAGGACTTCAGTCCTAGTAGGATTCGCCCCCCTTTTTTCCTTCTCATGGAGGGGGAAAGAGGGAAGGAGAGGGAGAGGGGGAAAGGAAAGGGGGCGGCGCCCCCTTCCCCTTGTCCAATTCGGATAGCCCATGGGGGGGGGGGGGCGCCACCCCTTGTGGGCTCCCCTCTCTCTCCCCTATGGCCCATGTTGGCCCATTACTTCCCCGGGGGGTTCCGGTAACCCCTCGGTACTCCGATAAATATCCGAAATGTCCCGAAACCATTCCGGTGTCCAAATACTATCGTCCAATATATCAATCTTTACCTCTCGACTATTTCGAGACTCCTCGTCATGTCCGTGATCTCATCCGGGACTCTGAACAATCTTCGGTGACCAAAACACGTAACTCATAATACAAATCGTCATCGAACGTTAAGCGTGCGGACCCTACGGGTTCGAGAACTATATAGACATGACCGAGACACATCTCCGATCAATAACCAACAGCGGAACCTGGATGCTCATATTGGTTCCTACATATTCTACGAAGATCTTTATCGGTGAAACCGCAATAACAACATACGTCATTCCCTTTGTCATCGGTATGTTACTTGCCCGAGATTCGATCGTCGGTATCCTCATACCTAGTTCAATCTCATTACCAGCAAGTCTCTTTACTCGTTCTGTAATGCATCATCCCGTAACTAACTCATTAGTCACATTTCTTGCAAGGCTTATAGTGATGTGCATTATTGAGAGGGCCCAGAGATGCCTCTCCGATACACGGAGTGACAAATCCTAATCTTGATCTATGCCAACCCAACAAACACCTTCGGAGACACCTGTAGAGCATATTTATAATCACCCAGTTACGTTGTGACGTTTGATAGCACACAAGGTGTTCCTCCGGTATTCGGGAGTTACATAATCTCATAGTCAAAGGAATATGTATAAGTCATGAAGAAAGCAATATCAATAGAACTTAACGATCATTATGCTAAGCTAACGGATGGGTCTTGTCCATCACATTATTCTCCTAATGACGTGATCCATTCATCAAATGACAACACATGTCTATGGTCAGGAAACTTAACCATTTTTGATTAACGAGCTAGTCTAGTAGAGGCATACTAGGGACACTTTGTTTTGTCTATGTATTCACACATGTATCAAGTTTCCGGTTAATACAATTCTAGCATGAATGATAAATATTTATCATGATATAAGGAAATATAGATAACAACTTTATTATTGCCTCTAGGGCATATTTCCTTCAGTCTCCCACTTACACTAGAGTCAGTAATCTAGATTACATCGTCATGATTCTAACACCCATGGAGTCTTGGTGCTGATCATGCTGTGCTCGTGGAAGAGGCTTAGTCAATGGGTGTGCAACATTAAGATCCATATGTATTTTGCAAATCTCTATGTCTCCCTCCTTGACTTGATCGGGGATGGAGTTGAAGCGTCTCTTGATGTGTTTGGTTCTCTTGTGAAATATGTATTCCTTTGCTAAGGCAATTGCTCCAGTATTGTCACAAAAGATTTTCATTAGACCCGATGCACTAGGTATTACACCTAGATCGGATATGAACCCCTTCATTTGCAGCTTCTGAAGCAGCTATGTACTCCGCTTCACACGTAGATCTCGCCACGACGCTCTGCTTGGAACTAGACCAACTGACATCTCCACCATTCAATATAAATGCATATCTGGTTTGCGACTTAGAGTCATCCGGATCAGTGTCAAAGCTAGTCATCCGGATCAATGTCACCTCCATAAACGAGAAACTTGTCCTTAGTCCTTTTCAGGTATTTCAGGACGTTCTTGACCACTGTCCAGTGATCCACTCCTGGATTAGTTTGGTACCTCCCTGCTAAACTTATAGCAAGGCACACATCAGGTCTGGTACACATCATTGCATACATGATAGAACCTATGGCTGAGGCATAGGGAA
Organism: Triticum aestivum; assembly: GCF_018294505.1. Classification (NCBI taxonomy): domain Eukaryota; kingdom Viridiplantae; phylum Streptophyta; class Magnoliopsida; order Poales; family Poaceae; genus Triticum; species Triticum aestivum. The sequence continues at coordinate 274,746,551 of NC_057805.1, forward strand.
TGACTTTCATTTTCTCTCTATCTTCTGCATTGGTCGGGCATTGAGTCTAACTCAACTTCACACCTTGTAGCACAGGCAAGAACCCTTTCTTTGACTGGTCCATTTCGAACTTCTTCAAAACCGTATCAAGGTATGTGCTTTGTGAAACTCCAATTAAGCGTCTTGATCTATCGCTATAGATCTTGATGCCCAATATATAAGCATCTTCACCGAGGTCTTTCATTGAAAAATTCTTATTCAAGTATCCTTTTATGTTATCCAAAAATTCTATATCATGTCCAATCAACAATATGTCATCCACTTATAATATTAGAAATGCTACAGAGCTCCCACTCACTTTCTTGTAAATATAGGCTTCTCCAAAAGTCTGTATAAAACCATATGCTTTGATCACACTATCAAAGCGTATATTCCAACTCCGAGAGGCTTGCACCAGTCCATAAATGGATTGCTGGAGCTTGCACACTTTGTTAGCACCTTTAGGATCGACAAAACCTTCTGGTTGCATCATATAGAACTCTTCTTTAAGAAATCCACTAAGGAATGCAGTTTTGACATCCATTTGCCAAATTTCATAATCATAAAATGCGGCAATTGCTAACATGATTCGGACAGACTTAAGCATGGCTACGGGTGAGAAGGTCCCATCATAGTCAACTCCTTGAACTTGCCGAAAACCTTTCGCAACAAGTCGAGCTTTGTAGACAGTAACATTACTGTCAGCGTCAGTCTTCTTTTTGAAGATCCATTTATTTTCTATGGCTTGCCGATCATCAGGCAAGTCAACCAAAGTCCATACTTTGTTCTCATACATGGATCCCATCTCAAATTTCATGGCCTCAAGCCATTTCGTGGAATCGGGGCTCATCATCGCTTCCTCATAGTTCGTAGGTTCGTCATGGTCTAGTAACATGACTTCCAGAACTGGATTACCGTACCACTCTGGTGCGGAACGTACTCTGATTGACCTACGAGGTTTGGTAGTAACTTGATCTGAAATTTCATGATCATCATCATTAGCTTCCTCACTAATTGGTGTAGGCATCACTGGAACTAATTTCTGTGATGAACTACTTTCCAATTCGAGAGAAGGTACAACTACCTCATCAAGTTCTACTTTCCTCCCACTCACTTCTTTCGAGAGAAACTCCTTCTCCAGAAAGGATTCATTCTTAGAAACAAAGATCTTGCCTTCGGATCTGTCATAGAAGGTGTACCCAACAGTTTCTTTTGGGTATCCTATGAAGACACACTTCTCCGATTTGTGTTTGACTTATCAGGTTGAAGCTTTTTCACATAAGCATCGCAACCCCAAACTTTAAGAAACGATAGCTTAGGTTTCTTGCCAAACCACAATTCATATGGTGTCGTCTCAACGGATTCAGATGGTGCCCTATTTAACGTGAATGCAGCCGTCTCTAAAGCATAACCCCAAAACGATAGTGGTAAATCGATAAGAGACATCATAGATCGCACCGTATCTAATAAAGTACGATTACGATGTTCGGACACACCATTACGCTGTGTTGTTCCAGGTGGCGTGAGTTGCGAAACTATTCCACGTTGTTTCAAATGAAGACCAAACTCGTAACTCAAATATTCGCCTCTGCGATCAGATCGTAGAAACTTAATTTTCTTGTTACGATGATTTTCCACTTCACTCTAAAATTCTTTGAACTTTTCAAATGTTTCAGACTTATGTTTCATCAAGTAGATATACCCATATCTGCTCAAATCATCTGTGAAGGTCAGAAAATAACGATACCCGCCACGAGCCTCAACACTCATTGGACCGCATACATCAGTATGTATTATTTCCAATAAGTCAGTGGCTCGCTCCATTGTTCCGGAGAACGGAGTCTTAGTCATCTTGCCCATGAGGCATGGTTCGCAAGCATCAAGTGATTCCAAAAGCCCATCAGCATGGAGTTTCTGCATGCGCTTTATACCAATATGACCTAATGGACAATGCCACAAATAAGTTGCACTATCATTATTAACTTTGCATCTTTTGGCTTCAATATTATGAATATGTGTATCACTACGATCGAGACTCAACACAAATAGACCACTCATCAAGGGTGCATGACCATAAAAGATATTACTCATATAAATAGAACAACCATTATTCTCTGATTTAAATGAATAACCATCTCGCATCAAACAAGATCTAGATATAATGTTCATGCTCAACGCTGGCACCAAATAACAATTATTCAGGTCAAGAACTAATGCCAAAGGAAGATGTAGGGGTAGCATGCCAACGGCGATCACATCGACCTTGGAACCATTTCCGACGCGCATCGTCACCTCGTCCTTAGCAAATCTTCGTTTAATCCGTAGCCCCTGTTTCGAGTTGCAAATATGAGCAACAGAACTAGTATCAAATACCTAGGCGCTACTACGAGCATTAGTTAGGTACACATCAATAACATGTATATCAAATATACCTTTCACTTTGCCATCCTTCTTATCCGCCAAATACTTGGGGCAGTTCCGCTTCCAGCACTACAAAAAAAGACACTTCCGTGATGATACATGTTTGTCATAGTAGGTCACGTTTTTTTTCATGCATGTACATCCATGACGATTTATGACAGAATCAAGATAGTCATACCTGTGCTATCGTAGAAGTGTTCCATGACATTACCTAAATTATCATCACGGAAGTGTCCACTTCCATGACGATAAATCGCGCTTCATAGAAGTGCTTTCATCAAGGGTGACTGACACGTGGCATCCACCGTAACGGGTCACCGTTAAGCTATCGGGTCTGGTTTTGGATCCGATAACCTGTTAACAACCAGGACCAATGAGGATTTTCCACGTGTAAAATTGTCATTGGCCGGAGGAAACACGTGTTGGCTCACCGTTGGGACTAATGTCATCCATTCATTGGACAAGAGGCGCCTATGATACGTCGACACGTGGCACGGCCCAACAAAGGCCCATATAGGTTAAAAAGGCCGGCCCAGTCAAAGGCCCGTAGTACTTACTCAGGTACTAGTGGGCCAGCCCAATAATGACTTGTTTAATAAGGCCCACTTATGGCCCGAAGCCAGTCTGGCCTGTTAATTGTCCGCCGAATATTTGGGCCCAATTACGGCCCAGTGAATTTCGGCCTGTAAGAGGCCCGATGTAGACATGGGCCCATTTCAGCCCGGTGTGTCTTTTGGCCTGGGAATGGCCCGTGCTGCTGATGGGCCATATATGGTCCGACGCGACACCCGGCCCACTAACGGCCCGTGATCAAGGTGGCAACAGTTCAGCCCAACGTGACTTTGGGCCTGTTAAAGGCCTGTCGTACAATTCGGCCCGTTGATGCATGTACTAAGCTTTCGGCTTCTTAAAGGCCCATGATATCAGTGGGCCAACTAAGGCCCGAAATATGTTTCGGTCTGGTAACGGCCCGTCATATAACTGGGCCAAAAAAGGCCCGGTCTACCTTTCAGCCTACTGAAGGCCCATCGACGACAAGTGAAAATTGAGGCCAAACATGAATTTCGGCCTGCTAAAGGCCCATGGTTTCTTCTAGGCCGTAACAGGCCACCAAAATATTCAGCCTATTAATGGCCCAACGCTACATGGGCCAAACTAAGCGCTGGGTCCATAAAAGGCCCAACTAAAATTTTGGCCGAATATAGGCCGGAGTAAGTTGTGGGCCTGGCGCAAAGTGTGAAGGCCCCAATGGCCATTCGGGCCCAAGAAAGATGCAGGCCGGCCCAATTGTGGCCCGCTAAAAACCAGGCCCGTTAGAGGCGAATGTTTCGGCCCGGTCGACTACATCAGATTTTTTTTCAGATAGGGAATGATGGCAGTAACTAGTAGGAATTAAGAATAAACCTACTCTATACAATAAAGAAATTACGACATAGCATCCACTAGGCATCGAAGTTCACCACCAATGATCATAAAGCGCAACGAAGAAGCAGATTACAAAAACTGGGCACCATTGCAGCGTAACAAAATAATACTGAACCGAGACCACTTCCAAGACAGTTCAAGAAAGGTTAGCCTTGCGCGGGAACTGCTGCGCAAGCTGCTGAGCAAGGCTGTGAGACCGGCCTAGCATGTCGGGCATAGCTTCCAGGTGTAGCTGTTTAACAATGAGGTTCTCATTGGTGTTCTCCGCAATCTTTCTTAGAGATAGGACTTCAAGTCGAAGTTGAGTTGCAGAATGCCTTTCTGCTAGAACCTGGGACTGAATAAGTCGAACTGATTCAGATAGCGAATTTTGTGAGCTTGTTTGACTGCTAGTCTCAAGTAACTTGAACACTGCATCAAGACAAGACTTTGGGGTTGTCTCGCTATCTTCAAGATGTTTTGCCTTCTTTGCTGCAATATATGTTGGGTTTGTGTCACAGCCTTCAGCAGACTTGTGCATGCATCAGGCATATCACCCTGAAACAAGCAGAGGGGAGTAGAGATCGGAAGCGCGCAGTAGAACCGAGGGGAATCGGGGCCTGGGCCGACCCAAAATCCCAGGGTGGGCCGCGGCCCACCGTGGGCACCCTGTAGAGATACACACCCGAGCGGCGAACATGCACTTTCGAAACTAAATTAGGAACATTTAGCTGACCAATTAAACGACTCTGTTTTAATAATATCAGATTCGTATTTGAACAACTAAGCTTGTTTAGCTTGATGGGTGGAGCAGTGCTATTATGACATGAAGCACGTATGCTGATCGTATAGTGATCATAAAAGGGGGAAACCCTAAGCATTTTTTTGAGCAAAAGAGGGTTTCCCCTCCAATTTCTATTAAAGAAACTACCATGGAACCAACATGATCAATTAAACCCTAAGCATGATCAATTAAACCCTATTATGACTATGCCATGGCAGATTTAAAGCTCCAAACCGGGGAAATTTTATTTAGCATCCATTGTTTGCTTCAAACTAAGAACTAAATTCTAAGAGCTGAAAAGAAAGTACAGTAACCAAGTTACGATCTATTTTCTGGTTGAGATCAAGAAGTTGTGGAGATATGAAGTACCACCTCTCTTGCGGCGCCGTGTAGGCATCGGGGGTGCGATGCTATCGGTGGTGTTGAAGCAGATCTGCGACGGTAGACGGGTGCATCGGGTGATAAGTCCCGTTGCGGTGGAAGAGAAGGTCGTGTGAGCAGCCCCGGCAAACAGGACGACGGAGCCGATGAAACGAGAGGACGCGATGCAAGGCTCTTGGTCCATCGCCGTGGATGAGAAACATCCATCTCTAGCAGTGGACGACATGGTCTTGGTAGGCGCTCCGGCATTGTGGAGGACGGTGGTGATGGATGGGGTGGAGGACGGCGGCGATGGATGGGGTGGCGGACGGAGGAGGCTGGTGTGGGGATGGTGTTCTAGTGCGGACGGTGTATGAATGGGAAAATGGAGGGAGAGGTACGGGGAACCATGTTTTTGGGACGCGCCTGTCTGAAATATGGGAAAGTTACGAACTTAGCCCCCGTTTAAAATTTGGACGTCTCGTCGGTTGGGTATAGGACGGTAATCTCGCATCTCGCAAATATTTGCCCAGAGTGATTTCGGGCAAGGAGAGGGTGTTTTGGCGCCCATGGTTGGCGCCTACGGTGTATGAACGGGGCTGACAGGTAGGGCGGTTGTGTCACGTTTGAGTGAAGTTACAAACCCGTGCCTATTGAAATTATTTGCCTGCATCGATTTCGGCCGAGTCGAGTTTGTTTTGCCGCCCATCGTGTATGAATGGGGAAATGGAGGGAGAAACATAGGTCTTTCGGATGAGCTTTAATCAAATGTGTTTTGCCGCCCATGTTTGGCGCCCATCGTGTCGGAATGGGCTCAAAGGCAGTCGTGCTACGTCTAATTGAAGTTACTAATCTACCCCTATTGAGAGCAGTGGAAATCGGGCCGATGGATTATCCGTGTAAGAGGTAGACAGTAATTTCCATCTCCCAAACACTTGGCTTCGGGCAGCCGACGTGGGAGTGGACATTTTGCCGCTTCTTTCGAATTTTGGGTCAATAAGCATCCACGTTTACCCTGGCAACTAAATTCGAATCCATTTTATATACCTATAGGAATCTTTATAAATCATTCTATGTGTTTTTATATATCTTCAAAAGCACGACAAAGATGTATTCCACTGTCATATATGAATATGATTTACAAATGCCGATACTCGAATTCAGAAGCTAGAATCCAGTTTAAGGTGAATTCGAATATTTGGAACACTTTATGTCCAACTCAAATGTCACACACAGCATAATGTGTACACCCCTTTAGATATGTACACAAGCAATGTATCAAGATTCAAATACCGAGTCAATCAACCAATAAGGTACAAAACTAACAGACATATAAACACTTATAGAGTATATGGATCTATAATATCAACTAACATACATAAGCCAGGCCGCTGCACTTTTTTTTGCTAGAAGAGCATCCTTTTTTTAGCAAAGCTAGTACAACATCTTGGCCCTTTCCGATGCGTGCCACTTATGGTCCATCTATACTACTATTATTGCTGAATGCACATTCAGCCCGATTGGCATATTTGTAGGTCTAGCACAACAATCAAAATGAAATGTCTCCGAGTCTTATCAATTAATACAGACTTGTGCTCAAATAAAATTACAAACCAAATAACAAAAAACAATTATTACATGATCTCTAAAACAAATGGTGTGATCGATTACATGAACAAACAACACAAAGGTTATTCAACGATGGGTTTCACCTAAGATTTACCAAGTGGTAATTTAATTACCTTTTTTCCTTCAGGACCTTAACAATGTGGTCAGTCTCAGCTTGCTTCGTTTTGAAATCCACCAAATATTTAATGGTTGTCTTGAGTACTGCTTGTGATTGTGCTGTTTGCTTCCTCAACATGTCAACTTCATCTCTAAGTGCAGAAGCAGAATCTCTTTCTACCACTAGTTTAGCCTCTAGAGCATCAGCAGTTGGCAATTCATGATGCACGATTGGGTCGGTGCCACTGCTGTGGGATGATACAACGTCCATGGGGACCTCGCTCTTTGATCTTGGGCTAACCTGTTTTGCCATTAAAGTCCCGATTGGATTCCGAAAAGTTGAAGTTAGCAAAACATCTCAACTGGGAGTTATAACAGCAAACCAGTTAAACAAACAAGGAAATAAAGAGTTTCAATTGGATGCTGAAAAGTAGTTATTAACATCATTGTAACCGATTGTTGCAGCAGCAAAGCAGTTAAACAAAAAAGTTTTGCAAAAGGTACCTATTGTGGCATTGGACTTTCTCTTGGATCCTGAAAAGTTAAGTAGCCAATAACGTGATTAGAGCAACCGGTTGCAGCAGCAAAGCAGTTAAACAAACAAGTTTTGCAAAAGGAACCTATTGTGGCATTGGAGTTTCTCTTGGATCCTGAAAAGTTGAGTGGTCAGTAACTTGATTAGAGCAACAAATTACAGCAGCAAACCTGTTACAAAAATATATTTTTGAAAATGTACCTGCTGTGCAATTGGACTTCCAATTGGATCCTGAAAACTTGAAGTTGGTAAGATGATTACAACAACAAGTTACAGCGGCAAACCAGGTAAACAAGGAAGCTTCTGAAAACATACTTGTTGTGCCAACGGAGTTTCAGTTGGATCCTGCAAACTTGAATGTTAGCAATAAATAAATAAAGTTTTGCAAGAGCCATAAGAAAGTAACATCAAACTAGTAAAACTAACCAGTTTTGGCAACGTATTTAATTACACATGAACTAGTAAAACTAACAAGTTCTTGGCAACGTATTAAAGTAACAAGTCGGTACCGTTTACCAGCAACACAGACATCTGTAAATTTCTTTGATGTAAGCAAAATGATTCCAACACATATATAATTTAAAAAGACGGTGTCCCTCATATAAACCTGACAGTTGTCTATCTATGAACATGCAAACATTACTAGTGCTACAAGTGATAATAGCAAACCATTTAAACAAACAGGGTATCAGAATTTAAATTACACGTGAATCCTGCTGCACCCTAGAAGTACATATGACCAGCTATCTACGTGCTTAAGTAGCTATTTAAGTTCAGGCAAACAGGTAATCCTTAATAGTAAGTATCAAACACATAGATAGGCACAGTCTATAATAGTATTAACAGGCTATGGCATTATGTAATCAGTAGCAAACTAAATTAAGCCAAGCAACGTAATTGAACAATTTTGCAATAAGTGGCTAACTAAAATTCCGAGAAGCAGGTAACTGAAGTTACGCTAGCTCTTTGTACAGGTACACTGCAACTTCTTTTTCGCTTACAAGGTTCTATGAAGGAGTCCATGGCATCAATTGCTTGGATACGCAGTCCCAATACTTCTTTCTTTCCACACTGCATTGGTAAGTCGAATGGTTAATCTGGTAAGATGGTGCGTCCTTGATATGTTATATGAGGATGTGTAGTCAGACTAGTTGTATATTTCATGCGATTACATTTGGAATATCGAGATCTAAGCAATCTACAATAGGATGAAAAGACTAGCATCCTTCACATTATTGGCGAACTCAGTTCATAGAAACAAGCAATTCAACCATTCTGTGGGTAAATCAAAAGCGCCACTGGAATATTTTTCACTACCCCAATCATACACGCAAAAGGGGCGACGCCACCGTAGGGGCTGGTATGGGCGGCTGGAAAGTGTGCACCTAGTTTGAGTCGTCTAGGTTGGCCCAGGCTAGTTATGTTCGTCCCAACACACGAGCAGGCAATGTAAAAAATGAAGAAAAACGTTTCAATTAGGATGGGCCAATAATGTAAGTGGAAGGCAGGCCCAATAGCAGGCTCGTGGCCCAAACGAGCGGCTCCCATACCGATCGACAATAGGAAAAATCCCAATTCATTCCCTCCAGCCTCCAGTCTGGTTCGCTCCTAACCTAGCCGACGCTGGACAGACCAACACAACACTTCCTCGTGCCCTCATTGGAGGGTGGTCGCCGGGCTTCAAGCGAATGGAAGGACAAGAAGATGAAGATCCAGCCCTGGGTATAGCCTACGTGGGAGGCAGCGGCGGCGACACGGGCATGGCATCGAGCTTGCGCAAACGGACACTCGCAGCTTGCAAGAGCAGCATGCGCAACGAGCAGGTACATCACATTCCTGATTATATCTAATTCAACTGTTCAACTTCTGGCCAATAGTTAAACCTGACAGTTTTGTGAAACTTCTTGTATGCAGGGAATCTATGAGAAAATGAAACCAATTTCTACTTATTTTTATAACTCCCCCAATCAATACTGAACTGACTGAATCTGATGTATCTAATCAAGTTTCCGGTGCAAACATACAAGCTCATGTTGTTCTTGAGCCTGAAGTGTCTAATGAACAGACTGCTAATGAAGGATTTGATGCAAACATTTTACATGCTCCTGGTGATGAACATATAGTGTCTAATGAGGGATTTGATTCAAGCATTTTGCAAGCACCCATTGAAGGATTTAGTGTCTAATGATGATCTGCTATGTTGGGAGAGACATAGAGATTTGTAGGCTTCAGGAAACGTCGAGGCCATCTACCAGAAAGTCCCCATATCATGACAACGTAGCATAAATACTTTTATAATCTATTGTTTGAAACTATTGGCATACTTGTGCAGGATAGATATATTGATAAGCAGTTTGCATACTGGTTATAGGTGCAATTACACTTTGATACTTCCAGCCAGAGAACGAATAATTCAAGCAGGTACATACCATGTTAGTAGTCCTTGTACACCATGTTGCATTTTGTGTTTTTTGGTACTTGCATCATTTAGTGTTTTATAATTTGAACTACTTTGGATCATTAGTTGGTTTTCAAAGTGCATGTAGCTTCACATTTCTCAAGTTATGTTAATTTCCGGAGTGCAAGTGCCTTCGTATTTTTTAAGTTAAATGTTCGCCCCTGGTAACTTCAATTCGTGGATCCGCCACTGCACACAAATCATACATGTAGGCCAGTACGAATTAAATGAAATGCAGGGACTTATGCTAGCTCGTTGTACAGGCTCACTGCAGCTCTGCTTGCGCTTGGGATGTTCCATGTACAAGTCGATGTTACTAATTGCTTGGATGTGCAGGCGTTGTGCTCCTTGCATCCCCCTCTGCATTTTTGACACGGTGAATGGTTGATCAAATAAGAGGAATCGACCTTGCTGTTGTACCAGAGGACAGATACTTACAAGGTTATACAGGTGTGCAGGATGTGTACCAGATCCCGTAGCGCCGTCATGCTTTGCTAAAAAATGGTTTTGCTTGTTTCAGATGATATCTCCAGAAGAAACAAGAGTTAAAGTCAGAGTTGCATAGGTGTGTAAGTTAAGAGAGTAGTGAAAGGATATCCAAACATCGTCGGAACAGTGCACAAGGGAGTGATGTGTGGATACCTTGTTCGGGCCGGCGTTTGGGCATGCTCGCCTAGCTAGAGTGTAGGTCACTTCAGAGCCATTGAGGGTGATGCGCTGGCTGGCCGTGCACGGATGCAGATCTAGAGTGGCAGCGGAGCGCTATGATGCGGTGGACGAGACCGTTGGTGAAGCCCCAACGGCCTCACGGGGCGGAGGTGCGACGATGTGCTCGGTGAAGTAGCCCCGGTGAGGTGGGAGACGGTGTCGGTGAAGTGCACCTGATGTGGTGGAAGTCGGTGTCTCTGAGGCACGTCGGTTGCGGCGGCCGACGTTGTCGGTGGACCACCTGGTGCGGTGGACGAGGGTGTAGATGAGGTAGCTCCGGTGCGGTGGTGAAGCGCGACCGTCGTCTTCGTCGTCCGGCACAGAGGTGGGGAAAGAGAGGAGACGAGGGGCGATTCAAACTTTGCTTGGGTTGGCGGCGAATTAGGGATTTGAGCAATCTGGGCACGGAGGGGGACGACGGAGAAGGGAGATTTTGCAGGGCTGGAATTGGGGCCGCCAGATATTTCAATCCGAAACATGGAAGCGCGAACTTATTTTGTCGTCATTCGTTTTTTTGGGGGGGGAGGGAGGGAGGGGGTGGGTGGCTGGGTGCTAAGCGTTCGTACGACACACGCGACCACCACGTCACGACCCTGGTCTGCCTACATTTGAGAATGCAAACGAATCTTCTTTCATTTGCAAACGAATCTGTATGTATTACCATGCCCGTGTTTTCCTTGCAAATAATTAGTCATTCGAAACGAGATATTATAAATTAAATTAATTAATGAGGAGTTATTTGAAAAAAATATCGAAACAGTATCCACGGTATCCGAGCTAACGTGGATTAGAGTGTGTGTCACATAATTAGTTATTTGAATGAGAGTGTGTGTCACATAGGAGTCTCCAATTCTAACATGGATTTCACATTTCACGGTATCCACACTACTTTTTAATACAAATTCATATGTATATGATGAACACCATGGTAGTGAGAAAACTTTGGATGGATTCAAACATATGAGCTACAAAATAGCACAACAATCTAGTCAATGTCAACTTTTCCAAACCTAATATGGCACGAATTCGAAATAATTACGCATATGCATGGCCTCAGTTCACATCATACAATGTACACGGAATTGAAACATCGATATTAAGTCTCGTACTATCTACATTCAAATTTTGTTTTTAGCCCCACCCTCCCCTCGGCATACACGCTACATACTTCCTGTATCGGTCAATCTTCCTCTCCTAACCACCTTAGGAGGCTATCGGTTTCCGACACACGTTCATTCTTTCTCTCCATGCTTCGATCTCTAACTCTCTCAACTAAACAACCCCATTTTTTCCACTCTGTTACCAAATGTATTTACCTCACACACCCACCATTGCACCCCATGCCGAGATCTCCCTCTCTCTATCTCCCTCCCACCCTCTCTCACTAGATACATGCATTGCCTATCTAGCCCCCAACCTCTCGTGCGCACGCACGCATATTGTCTATCTAGGTCACTAACTCGAGACTGTCTCACTCTTTCTTCCGCACGGCGGGCCACACTCGCTCAATCTCGCTCTCTTTATATGAGTCTCGATTAACCTCGTTTTCTTTCACACACAAATGATATATCTCCCTGTTCGGGCCTCGATCGACACACTCTATACTCTCTCATGCAGATTGTCTATCTAGGTCAGTCCATCCAAGCCGCCCCCACTATTTCGACCTCATGGCGGGCTACGCTCTCTCTCTCCCTCTCTCTCTCCCCCTCTCTCTCCCTCTCTCTCTCTCTCTCTCTCTCTCCCTCCCTCTCTCTCTCTCTCTTTGAACGTCTCGATTGACCTCGCTCTTTCTCGGACACAAACGATATATCTCCATGTTTGAGCCCAAATCGACATATTCATATTATATACTCTCTCATGCAGATTGTCTATCTAGGTCACTCTCTCCAACCCGTCTCACTCTTTCGATCGCACGACGACCCACACTCGCTCAATCTCTCTCCCTTTATATATGTAATCGATTGACCTTGCTTCCTCCAACGCACAAAATATATCTACATGTCTGTGGCTGGATCATCTCTCAAGCTCTATCTTATAGCCCTCACCCTTCCCAAAAGCTCAATTCGACAATATCTCTCCAGAGCATATATATCTTTTCAATGAATGTTGGACCAGACTCACTTTGTCTCTCTATCTATATGTCTCTCGATTGACCTCGCTATCTCACGCCGTATCTTCCACACATTGAAGCTACCTCTCCATCCCTCGCAAAGCCGGAGCTATTTACATTGCGAGGGGGACTCCAACCTTGGATTAATTTGTGTAGGCATTTATTCCGGTGGGTTTAGATTATATTTTCGTAGCATTCGGCCCACAATTGCTCCGAACACCGTTGCAACCCCTGCACCTCCCCCAATTGATTTCCCTCTGGCTTGGTCATTGCTCTCTCGCACGTCCTTTCTCGCCTTCAACGTCGCACCATGGTATTATTGCAAAACGCTCTGTTGTTATCTTTAATTATTACAAATAAGCTACAAAACTACACACCGATAGTCCACCTGGAATGGAACAAATTTCGACCCACAAATTAAAGTGCTACAAACTACACACCGAGGGGCCCACCTGTCATGAAACAATTTGGACCCATATACAAATTAAAAAAAATAAAGGACAAGGATCGAACATGCGACCATGGCCTTCAAGCCGCACGTCAATAGGCAACATATATATTACAGCAATGTTTGTTGTACCCCTTTGTTCATATAATGTTTTTATATTACCACAGCCTATTTAATGGATACCATGTAATATTATTTTTAGTACATTAGTGGGACCGGCTCGTTAGCACGTAGTACTATTCGCCTTCACTTACTGGTGGTTCCATGTGTGCTCTCTCTTTCCTCCCCTTCTGCGTTTAGACGCATGGGCAAACACAAAGAACTCGCGGGCGATGTTACTGTTGACCATATGTGGACGCGTTCACAAGTTACGGCACCAGTTTCACATACTAGTAGTACTAGTCAATGTGTACGTGCAATGCACGTTAATGTGGAAGTATATTAATTGCATGCAGATATTAAGTAGGATATTATTTGTGTATTATTATGTGATTAGCACTATTTTTTGGCATGAAATTAACTGCACGCTAAACGTGTTGAGCGCTCGACATTGAAGCAGTCTAGGTCGTTGGATGAGAAGGAATACATGTGGCTTGATGACGTTTTATATTTAATATGATACGGCTCTAGCAGAACATTCAATCGATCAAACCATAGATTTCATTCAGTCTGATTCCGACTTTACATTCATACGACGGTCGATCTAAAATAAACGGAAATGATAAACATTCAGATTTTAAGTATGGCAATCCGAACGTTTTTATGGTAAATTTAGATTACGCGGTGGCGGCGGGAGCGTCTTGCGGTGGGAAGTGGCTCCTCTGCCGTGCTCTGTGTGTCATCGGGCCACTGACCGACGACGACGGCGGCGTCTTGTGCCGTTGTTGGGGTACTCCTGGACGTTGGCCCTAGCTTCAAGGAAGGCCACAATGTTCTGGACTTCGGTCTCCAGGAGCGAGTCAACTGGCGGGAGGAGGCAACTGGCGTTGGAGCAAGGAATCGGTTGACGGCGGCCATCCATGCAACTAAGGGGGGTACTGGCACCCGCGCGGGGACATGCGCTGGCAACGGCGCGGCGGAGACATTCGTGTGCACGGGCACCAGCACGGGCGCACGCGTCAGTGCACGCGCAGGCGCATGCGCTGGCAGGTGCACGGGCATGTGAAAGTCGGCGGGGACCTCGTGGAACCCCGTGGCATCAAGCTCGGCGATAATGTGTGGCTCCCAGCCCATCAATGCCACGACGATGGGCGCTGGCACAGTCGGGGTGACGGGAGCCGGAACGGGAGCGGGGACAGGCGCGACGTCTTCCCGCAAGGCTGGTTCAAGCTCATCCCAAAGCGCCTTATGTTCGTGAGACTCCGGCTGGGTGTCTTCCTCAGGAAACTGGAAGACTAAGGGCTGCCCATCGTGATGCGGCATGGCGTACAGTTAGGTCAGGCTGGTTGGAGGTAGACGATAGGAGAATCGGAGAGGAAGAGAGAAGATTGTAGCGATTCCGGGTAGTGCGGGGTTGATTTTAAACTGCGGTGCCGGCGACATTAAAAGTGGGAGCAGTTGGGACGAAGGTGGGCGGCGGAGCCTGGTCAAAGGGCTCGCCTCCCGGTGAGCCTGAGCAGCGGTCTGCTTGCACGCCTCCTGTCAGCCGGTGCAGCGGTCTGCTCGCACGCCTCCCGTCGACTCACACGCTTGCTCGGACGTCACCTGCCGATGAGAAGCGGGACTCATGGCGGCACGTAAACGCCCACGGTTTCAATAGTGAAAACGTTCGCCTTAACATGACAGGTATTTGTTCCAAAATACCTTGCTCTTCATTTGTGCAACTTCACATAAGCAGCCTATCTCAAATTGAAGAAAAAAATTTACGTAGGAATATTTGTGCCATATCACGTGACCATGCTCAGTTTCATGAATTTCTGGTCACTTTTTGATTTTCTGAAATTTAAAATCCAGGATTCGAAACAATACCATAACCTGGATCATGCAATAAATTTTCAAGCGATACATCTTTCCTGTTGTATTTCCTAAGAAAGGATTTGGTCAAACATTTTGCTTAGTTAGACTTCAGACAAGTTATATATGCAGAGTAAAAGGATAATCCCTCCGTACCAGTGCATTGCCTGATATATTAAGTCAAGTACTAGGCACGAACAAACGGGCTCAATTCTGTGCTCATCCTGGTGTAGTACTCCTGTTAGTACTAGGCAATGCAGTTGACGGGTGACCTTGGGTAGCGGCAACCGACGGAATTGTACCATGCTCCGCACGGTAGGTAACATTGTCTAGTTACTAAAGCATCCCTCCATTGTTCATCGGTAGTCACTATGGACCGGGGACATGAGGGGAATTTCCTAGGGGTAGAATTCTAGCCGCAAGATATTTCAACTCGAAAAGCGGAGGCTCGACTGGTTGGGGTTGGCTAATGTGCGTACCACGCATGCCACCAGAAGGACACGAGCCCGGTTTTTTTGAGGATCAACATGAGCCAAGGTCTGGATGGTACGCCGTTGGGTCCTACCATTCGAGTATACGAAATGAATCTTTTAAATTGCCGAACGAATCTATGTGTATTACAATGCCGATATTTTCCTTGCAAATAGTTATCTCAACATGGTAATTGATTTATGACGAGTTCTTGAATTAGAGTGAGTTTGTGATATAGTGATCTCAACGTGGATTTCACATTTCATGGTATCCCTAGTAAGTTTTTCATTGCAAATTCAAATTTAAAAGATGAACGGTATGGTGGTGAGAAAACTTCTTATGTATCAAGCATATGACCGCACACACACACACACGAACACAACAACAATCCAATAAGTATAGTGCATCTATTTTTTTCAAACCATGCATGTATGACACGAATTCAAAAATACTCCTTCTGTTCCTAAATATTAATCTTTTAGAGATTTCAACAAGTGACTACATACGGAGCAAAATGAGTGAATCTACACTCTAAAATATGTCTATATACATCCGTATGTGGCAGTCCATTTGAAATCTCTAAAAAGACTAATATTTAGGAACGAAGGGAGTAAAATGTAAGACATGCATGGTCCTCAATTCAATATTTAAAATGAACAGGAAACTGAAACATGAATATTAAGTCTAGTGCTACAGTACATGCAAATGTTGTGTTTAGGCGGAGCTATGTAGATTGTCGGGGGTTAACCCCTCGACCTTAGATAAAATTGTGAAGCTGTGTTTAGGATTGTTTAGATTATATTTGTCCCCACCCTCCCAAACACCGATTGGTTTCTGCACCCCCTCCTCCCTAGGAGAATATCATGTGCCCCCACACCTTAGATGCTATATACTGATACGAGTTCCTTGGAGCTTGTAGATCTGAGATATAGCAACTCACAGGATGTCTTACTATTTTAACAGGAAACCTTGATGAGTTTGAGAATTGCACACAATTTGTACAAAAACTACTTAGATGCCCTTGGATCCCATATCCAACGACCTCGAAGCTCGTATCACCGTAGCATCTAAGATGAAGGAGGACATCATATTCTCCTGTATGTAAGAATATCATGTGCTACCACACCTTAGATGCTTTGGTGATACAAGCTCTTCAGAGCCGTTGGATTTGTGACCCAACAACTCCTCGATGCTTCGAATGTTTTTTTTGCAGAAAAGCCCCCAAAGAGTTTGGCCACTGCTTACAAGCACAAAGACTTCTCAGATGCCATTGGATCTCAGATCAAATGACCTCGAAGCTTGTATCACCGTAGCGTCCAAGCTGCGAGAGCACCTGATGTTTTCTCGCACGGGAGAATATGAGGTGCCCCCGCACCATAGATTCTATGGTGATACGATTTCACGGAGATCTAACGACTCACAGTAGGAGGTTTGAATGTTTTTGCAATATACGCCTGAGAGAGTTTGGGAGTTGCGCATAAAGTACAAGTACTACGCATGTGGCATGTGATCACAGATCATATGACCTAGATGGTCGTATCACTGTATCGACTAATTAAGCTACGGGGAGCACCTAATATGAGCAACGGGGTGCCGTTGGATCCAAGATGCAGCGGCACACATGAGGCCTGAATGTTTTATTTGCAAAAAAAACCTTGGAGAGTTTGGAAATTGCACATAATTACAAGGACTACTCCCAAGCCATTGGATCTCAGTTCCAACGATGTAAAAACTCGTATCACCATAGCATCTAAGCTGCGGGGTGGATGTGATATTCTATGCCGCTGTCATTTTTGCTCATAAACTTGCAAAATACGTGTAACTCGTGCCGTTACTTGTCTAACCGCGCAAAATTTTTGTTCAAAAAAACCATCCTACACTGAAATATCGGAACAACACACGGGGGTACCACTTGTCTTTGATCAAATTTGGACCTAAAACTAACAAATCTAAAAGACGAGATTTGAACTGGCAACCTGGACTACAAAGCGTAAGTCGATAGCCTGAAACAACAACGATTGTTGGCTTTGTCCCATAACTTGATTTTATACAGTATTACGTTGAGTAGAGTAGAGGGAGTGGCTCGTCAACACATGCATGACCATTGACTCACTTACTAGTGGGTCCCAGGTCTGCGATCTCTCTCTCCTCTCCATCATCTAACTTTAGACGCACGGGCACACACGCAGAGCGGCGCTAGCTTTTGTCGTGTTATTATAACTAAAAAAAGCTTGGAAAATAGAAGAATCACCTTGAACAAGAGGCATTGTGGCTGGTTGAGACGGAGCTAACCACACCTATCCTCCGTGACACGTTAGCATGATGAAGCTATGTGGCTAGTGGGGTGTTTTCGACCGATTGGCTGGGTCCAGAGGTCGAACCATAGGTAGTACGTCTGATACAGTATAATTTTACATGCACATTTTTCCTCCGTGCCGAGACGTGGCACACCCTACCGCACGGTTTCGGGGTCCTCCCGGGTGGTTCTCACATATATTCTTCCTTGCCGAGATGTGGGACACCCTACCGCGCGTTTTCTGGGTCCACCTCGGTCGTAGCGCCGAAGCAACTAAATGAGTCGTCAAATCACGAAAGACCACCTTTCCCGCCGAGTACATCAGTGAAGCACGGTGGCTAGCTAGTTTTGCTAGTGTGACCGATTAGCTAGGCCGCTGCCACCTTTGTTTTTTCACCCCTTTTTTATCTCCTTGCCGGCAGGTAAATTTAAATATCCACCACGGTGTTGCTCTGGTCTTTGGGTGCGGCAGGCGCGACAGGATTTTTAACTTTTTGATTGACAGGAGCAGGCGCGGCAGCATTTTTTTATTGACGGGAGCAGGCGCGGCAACAATTAGTCACGATGAGTCCGCTTGTAAAACCCACTGCTCGCTGATTTGAAAAGTCATCGACTGGTGTTTTCCCATGGTGAAAACCAAAAGATTCACCCCGCTCCTCGGCTGGCTCCCTCCGCCTTCCCGTAGATTGCATTGCCTTTCAGCTGTTTCGCCCCTTTGCTTCCTCTCCCCATTACTTCTACCTGGTGCCATGGCGGCGCAGCAGATCACAGAGTCTGAGGTGAGGCGCCTGACACAGGAGCCCCAGGCCAAGGATGCGGAGCTCAGGGCCAAGGACGTGGAGCTCCGTGAGCTCAAGAAGGAGAGGAGTGCCATGCTCCTCCGTTATGTGCGGGAGTTCACGGAGCTTCAAAAGCGGCAGGCGTCCACCACAAAGATGCTCGAGGCATCGACGGCGTTGCTGCAGAAAGCGGGAGATACAATAGGCCGTCAGGGGAGCCGGTTGGAGCGCGAGCGGGCCGATCGTGATGAGGTCCAGGATCGCCTCAGCCACTTGGTGGACCAAGTTGCCATGCACGTGTTGCGTCTGCGCGATGCGTACCGTCATGCCAGTGCGACCATGCCGGCCATCGGGCTAAACCCGTTCGACCACCCCGTCGACTTCAACGAGCTGCGGCTTCCTGACCTGGTCTCGTTCTTCACCTATATCTCCGAGGAGCTGAGTCGTCTCCGCGCGATGGTGGGGGCGGAGCTGGACAAGGAGGGGTTGTGGGCTGCCGTCGCCGTTGCCGGGTGAATCCTCACAGGGCTCCGTCACTGGAATCCATTCGTGCCATTGGACGCCGTCTTTGACGAGCTGGCTCCCGTCGACCGGGAGCAGGCTCTTCGGGCGGTTGCACCCTACATCACCAACGTCATGCGCCTCGAGAAGCAGAGGGACTTTGGTGGTGTTTAGGCGTCCTCTGCATGGGCATGTCCATGTCTCGGCGCAACATGACTGTTGGATCAAACTCAGACGGTGCAGATCGGTCACTGTAGCACAATGCGTGTGGGTGTGTTTGGTTGCATTCTCATCTCAATATAGTTGTTCCCTCTTTGTGTATTTGTGTTAACCTACTAGTGTGGACTCATGCACCCTTCATGCACTCTGCCAAACACCCAAAAGTGGGTCGAGAAGGGAACTTTTGCTCCCATCCCGTGCACCGTTCATACACCCTGCCTAACACCGATTCGTGCTTCACATGGTTCATGTTTCGTGGAGTACTGTAGCACCGTACTCTCTGTGCGCTGTAGACCTAGTTCTGTTAACATTGATCTCACCATTCATTTTCGACTGGATAGTCCAAAAAGCGGTACTATGTTACATTACTGTTCATATAGTTGACATACACACAACATCATTTGTTGTCGTCATATCTTACTACGATAGCAACAAGATTATGTAGTACTGACGTATGAACCACTACACATGCCTAGTAGTAGGAGCACTGTGTATGTTCAAGTGGCTGCCGTGTTTCGCACTCCTCCGTCGTAAGAGTGGAAACGCTTGCTGTAATCAATTTTTTTTAGAAAAATAGTGGACACGCTCTACCGTGCGGATCCTCCTCGACGGTCGCCGGGAACCTTGCTACTCACTTTCGTCGACGTGTGGGACAGCCAGCATCGGGGTCCACCAGCCATGCACTAAATTACTCCGTAGTAGAGTGCCCAAATGCACGGTAGTCTACCCTGATCGAAGCGCCGCAGTAATGCCTAATGAGCCGTCAAATCACAAAACCCCCTCCTTTCCAGCAGTAAGTTGGACGGACGAAGCAACCATCTTTTCACTCTTCTCTCTCAGCTTCCTCTCTTGAAGAAAACCCCCACTCGCTTCTCCCTCATCTTGTTCCTCATTTCTTGAAGAAAACCCCGACTTGCTTCTGCCATTGTTCTTCTCTCCCAAAGAAGGAAAGGTGAGCGCATCAATGGTGTTGATTCTGGCTAAGGCCCGGTCTTGCAACCCCAAGACTGATCCTATAACCCCATCTCTGTTCTTCTTTTGGGTTTGTGATTATGGTTTCCACTGGTGCGTGTCGGTCCTAAACAAACAGTTTTTAACCCCTTTCTGCGATGGCATTTGGAACCGTCGCCAAGTGAGTGTGTGCGATAGGGTGTCCTTCCCACACAACCCAGAAACCGTCGGGGATATGGAGCAGTGATCCAGAGGCCTTCCAAAATGTAATCGTGTGCGATGGAGCACACACTAAATTCTTTCGCACGTGTGGTATCAGTGATTAAGCGTTTCTAATGACGCAGTGAAACCATACGGTCTGTCGTAAAGAACCGTTTGGGGAACAGTATGTAAGGCACATGGGCCAACATATGAACTGTGTGCGATTTGTGCCCCATCGCACACGAGTTTTCTGCGTAACCCGTCTGCCATGCTAGACTCCATCGCACACGTTTTCCAACAATTACCGTCTGTGATAATGTTCTATCACAAATGGTTCAAGAGCCCCTTCGCACACATACAAGTGCTGTAGACCATTTGTGATTTGTTAGGTATCACCGACGGTTGCTGCAAGAGGGACGTGTGCTTTTCGTTTGGGATCCCACACGTTTCCTAAAAAAATTACGACTGGGATTGTATTTTGCATTGGGCACGGTTTACTCCCAGTTCTCGTGTGCGATAACGCGATATCACAAACGGTTTCGGAGAACCTACGCACACGTAGTAGCGCTGCAAATCATTTGCGATCTGCTGTGTATCACCGACGGTTCCACTATGATTGACGTATGCTTTCCGATGTGGATCACACACACTCATTTAGTTGAACCGTGTGCGGAGCAATTGCCAGGTTAAAACAAAAATATCCCATTTTGAATCGGCACGCAAAAAGCAAATTCGCCACAATATTCAATTGAACAAATAAAAAAATACCCCATTTTGAATCGGCACGCAAAAAGCAAATTCGCCACAATATTCAATTGAACAAATAGTGTCCACAGGAAGAACATTCATCAGATTTCGCAACAATTGCAATTTAACATATGGTAGCTAAATTCCAATGATTTGTCCACACATATATGCATTACATAATTAATCATAGTGTACGAAATACGAAGACCTCATCAGATGGAAAACAATGGATCCATGAGTTATATGTTTAGCGGCTAACTCTTACTCAATGTTTTAGGAGAACGCATGCTGAAATCTTCATTATCACCAGTGGGATTGATGTAGTGATCCAGGAAGAATTCGCTGATAAATCTCCGAACCATCAGCAATTCACCAGCCGGGAGAGGTTCAGGGGTCCTCGGTTTTAAGATGAGCTGAACTATTTTTAAGATCAGAATGTGCCATATGAGTGGAGTAGAAGATATTAATTAAGATAGACTTACTGATACTAATTCACGAGGATTGTCACAACTATCAGCAGATTTGTAGATGGAGATCATGTGTCTGCAAACATAGTATCCACAAAGGTTGGTCCCTGCTTCTTGCTGAGGACACTGAATTTTTTTGTACAAAATTAGTCATGTATTTGTCCTGTTAGGAACAACCTAACCGGTGTTAGATGTATTATTTTTTCTTTGGACAAAATAGAAAGAGGTTTATTTAGAAGCTTGAACATTTAACTAGCGTAAGGGAAGGTATTTGCAGACTGTTGGATAAATTTTCCAAAAATTACGGATTTCAGTGTGTTACCGGAGAAACGATCTCGTGCTGCACGGGTTGTTCCGTCTTGAACAAGTTCCTTGGTTTAGTTTTCCACAATGCGAGCACACTGCAAATGATGATGAATTTTGACAACATCAATTATTGAACCAGATATGAATGCAAATTAATTTCAACATCATAGAATTCAATACCTATCAAATAATTGCTGAACATGCGTCAGATCCTGAGCGTTTGTCGACTCTCTGAGAGAATCAATGTAGTAAACTGTGTTCTTGTTCGGAACCATGAATACCAATATCCAGTGATTGCTACATATTAAGAAAGCCATGAACTTACGAATGATGTCAAAATCTGAAAGACAATCAGTGTATGCGTGGTTGTTTACTTGACTTACCGTTCATGATATGGCCAGAGAAATGATTCTGCATGGGACGTGTTTTCAAAGATACGGAGGACCGTGTTAACGGCCCAGTCCCGTCGGTCCTTACCATCTAATGTTGGGCCATTTGCTAATGCAGGATCTATGAAATACACACTCTCCCTTTTTCTTCTCTGCGTGTTCAGTCCCCTGAGAGGAATAAAATGCAGTTAGCTGTTTATCATTTACAGCTTTGTATGGAGAAGTTGATCAGAGTTTGTTAAGTACTTACAAAATCAGGCATCTAACAAGAGTGGCATCGAGCACGTTGAAGTTGAAGAAGAGATGTAAGTCCTCAAAACTCACATTGATGGAACCAACATCGTGTCGGAAATGATCTCTATTGTAGTGGACTAGCAAAGCATGATAACCTGCTGACATTTGATCCATGCAATATTCATGTAACTTGCGACAACTGGAGCTGCACTCATCAAAGTATTCGCCAACAAGAAATGGCTGGCCATGGACGTAATTGCGTGCTTCAAGTACGTCTGCTTTTCTTCTAGCAAGCAAAAATTCTACTTCTACATCATCCATGGCATCACAAATAATATTACTCCCCGATTCGAACAAGCTGCTGTTAATTTGGTTCTGGGCGATGAGTGCTTTAAGTAAGAGGTAATCATTCTCTTTCCTCTTCACTTTCCCGCTGTGCTTCCTCGTGGTCATGGGTGTAGCCTTTTTGGCCACTTCCTTCTTGGTACTTGAAGCATTTCTCGCAGAACGTCTGGTTGCCTGCAAGGTAGACTGCCGAGCAGATGGTGAAGCTTGGACGGACTTCTTAGCAAACGGTTTATCTATGCCGGACCTCTGAGCTGGCGGTGCTACTGTGACGGACTGCTGGGCTGTAGGAGCAGAGGTATCGGACTACTGACCATGTGTTGAAGCTATGTCGGATTTCTGCGCAGGTGGTGCCAACTTGTCGGTGTGCTGAGGAGGCCGTGCCAACGCGTTGGTTTGCTGAGCAGGAAGTGCTGACACATTGGTATGCTGATCACGCGCCTGCGGAC
The DNA here is from genome assembly GCF_018294505.1 of Triticum aestivum. Taxonomy (NCBI): domain Eukaryota; kingdom Viridiplantae; phylum Streptophyta; class Magnoliopsida; order Poales; family Poaceae; genus Triticum; species Triticum aestivum. Next base: position 274,769,830 of record NC_057805.1, read on the forward strand.
CGACGGACTGATGAGCAGTCGATTCTGGACCTACAGACTACTTAGCAGGCGGTTCCGAAGCATCAGACTGCTTAGCAGTCTGTTCCACCAGGTTGGTCTGCTAAGCATGTGCTACAGCTGTGTCTCCCCCCGCTGCTTCAGCGGCCGGCATCTGAACCGGTGGTGCGTCATCAGCAGTTGTAGGCCTTGCCACTGGCTGCTTTGGGGCAGAGGATGACATGGCCTGTACGCCACAAAGTTGGTCCGGCTGATCACAGGTTGATGCATCAGCCCACGAGAGTTGCTGTGGCAAGGAGAGCGTCACCGGTTGAGGGGCGATAGTGGTTGCTCTTGGCGGGGCTTCAGGAATATCATCGACGAACTCTATTTCCTTTCGTGGCCACTGGATGTGATGTAACAGTGTTTCTCCCAAGGTCCTTTGCACATCGAAGTCTCCTAGGACATTCTTCAGGGCAAATTCATTGAATCCAGGCTTTACTTCAGTCACGTTGCACTTCACACAACCCGGCTTCAATGGCACATTGTCCAAGAAGAGGCCATCTTCCAAGAAGGGTGGGCAAACCCAGGCTGTTGCACATTTTAATATACCATCATAATGTGTAAGCACGCCCTTCAGTCTGTCTTTCATTCCAGATAGATCAGATATAGCATCATCACGAGCAGCTGCAGTCTCAGTGTCACTTGGGTCAGCTGATGCACATCTACTCTTGTGCAGTGTTGTCGCGCAATAAGAAGCATCATCCATGCCCGCCTCCCCTCCCATCTGCTGGCTATCTGTCAGTGTTAGAGTCTTCTGCATCATCATTGACTCCTCAACATCCTTTCGAACAGCCGGATAAATCTCCTTCTTCAACTTTTCAAACAATGCATTCTGCTTCATTTCACTCCTCGCTTTTTTCATGCCGAGCCTCTCTTCTTTGCTGAGTGTGAAAGCCCTCTTGTGCGGGACATTAATACCTATACCCCTTGCACGGCCAGGGGGCTCTTTTGTGTCCAGAGCAATGGACAGAATGTCACATGGCCCTGAGTTCCTATAGAACCTTCCAGGGATCTTGGAAGCCTCTACCATCACTTCATACAGTTTGGCGTCACGTGCGTTTTCAAAGTAATAAGTTACGTCATCACGCCTCTTTGCACGTGCCCGCAAGTAGTCTCTGGCGCGTTCGCCCTTGATTTCACTAAAGGCCGAATTCCCACCCACCGCCACTGCTTCTTTGTCCTCCTGTTCCCATATCAGTTTCATGCCGTATTATCCTGCCACACCCATACAATGGGGGTGTATGTTCTTCTTCTGAAGTTCCGATTGCTTGAAACTCTTCTCAGCAAACTCTGGAGTTGCCCTGACCCTTTTGAATTCTGCCCAGTCTGCCTTTGTAATTTGGGGGTATGCGGGGATTGGGTCCTTACCTTCACTCAAGTACTTCTTGTACAACACATGCTTCCAGTTTCTCCAAGCATCCCTAGCCTTCTTCAGTGCAGTGTGTTCCACCTGCATTCTCCACTGCTCTGGAACGTTGAAGTGATCCATGATCTCCCGGACTATCCTTCGCCGTGTTTCTGTGTCAGCCTTCCGAAACCCCGGCAGATTAATGTTGAGCCTTTCCCTGCCAACAAATCCACCCACACTCCTAAACCTCATGCGTGCTTTATCTGGTTTAGTTGGAGCCTAGGAATTTAAATCAATCTCGGCTACTTCATATACACCTTTAGGCTGGTGGGTGGGCTTCCTTTTAGCGTTCCTCCGTGTCCTGACCGGAAGGGTAATTGCTGTAGCTCTATCCCGTTCTAGACTACTTGATACCTCACAATTTGCTGAAGACCTAGGGTTGTCCGAATCAGATGAAGATACATGGCCTGAATGAGTGCTGACGTTGCTACTCGGCATCTACAGAGAGCACATGCGAAACTCAGGAAAGGAGGATAAGCATAAAACTAACAACTTGGTATCAAGCTTTCTAAACATGCCATGCAATAATTTAGAAAATGTACGGCTAGTTTTTTAAGTTGTGGGACTCGGGCGCCTGCAATCTGTAAATAGGCAGTAACTTATTGGAACAAATACAACTTATATGTAGTAAGGAAGGTAGATAATGAACATATATACGCTCTCCGTTATTTTATAGCCAATTTGGGAACATACAGAACAAAATTGGAAGAGGGATTGTGAGGAAATATGCCTCACCGCGATGGAGAGCAGTAACTAACAGGCTTCTTAATGCAAACCCGGTTGGACCACAGGAGAAGCGAGGGTTACTGCATCGATATGCTCGAGGGTGGCTGGCGACCAAACGAAGACGGCGAGGCGCGTGCCGCCGCGTGTTGGGAACTGCGGTGCAGGTAGGCTTGACGCCGAAGAGCGGGCACACGGCCGGGGTGAGCACAGCGGTGCTGGAGAGGGTTCTGCTATGGATCTGGTGGGAGGGGGAGCTGGTGAAGGAGATTGGGTGGACTTGGTGAGTGAAACGCGGGCGGACGGT